>NW_024751950.1:0-78774 GCF_018991925.1 Homarus americanus
AACAACATTACACTGAGACTCTACCTTAACTGAATACCTTCACTTAACACCAGTTAGGAGACAATAACATTACACTGAGACTCTACCTTAACTAGATACCTTCACTTAACACCAGTTAAGGAGACAACATTACACTGAGACTCTGCAGCCAACTAGATACCTTCACTTAACACCAGTTAGGAGACAACATTACCTGAGACTCTACCTTAACTAGATACCTTCACTTAACACCAGTTAAGGGAGAACAACATAACACTGAGACTCTGCAGCAACTGAATCCTTCACTTAACACCAGTTAGGGAGACAACATTACACTGAGACTCTGCAGCAACTAGATACCTTCACTTAACACCAGTTAGGAGACAACATTACACTGAGACTCTACCTTAACTAGATACCTTCACTTAACACCAGTTAGGAGACAACGTGCACTGAGACTCTGCCTTAACTAGATACCTTCACTTAACACCAGTTAGGGAGACAACATTACACAGAGACTCTGCCTTAACTAGATACAGCTTCACTTAACACCAGTTAGGGAACAACATTACACTGAGACTCTACCTTAACTGAATACCTTCACTTAACACCAGTTAGGAGACAACATTACACTGAGACTCTACCTTAACTAGATACCTTCACTTAACACCTGTTGAGAACAACATTACACACTGAGACTCTACAGCCAACTAGATACCTTCACTTAACACCAGTTAGGAGACAACATTACACTGAGACTGCCTTAACTAGATACCTTCACTTAACACCAGTTAGGAGACAACATTACACCAGACTCAGCTTATTAACTAGATACTGTACTTAACACCAGTTAGGAATAGCATTACACTGAGACTCTACCTTAACTAGATACCTTCACTTAACACCAGTTAGGGAGACAACATTACACAAAGACTCTACGTAACTAGATACCTTCCTTAACACCAGTTAGGTGACAACATTACCTAGAGACTCTGCCTTAACTAGAATACCTTCACTTAACACCAGTTAGGAACAACATTACACAGAGACTCTACCTTAACTAGATGCCGTCACTTAACACCAGTTGAAGGGCAACATTACACAGAGACTCTACCTTAACTAGATACCTTCACTTAACTTGCCAGTTAGGAGACAACATTACACTGAGACTCTACCTTAACTAGATACCGTCACTTAACACCAGTTAGGAGACAACGATTACACTGAGACTCTGCAACAACTAGATACCTTCACTTAACACCAGTTAGAATAACATTACACTGAGACCCTACCTTAACTAGATGCCTTCCTTAACACCAGTTAGGAGATAACATTACTGAGACTCTACCTTAACTAGATGCCTTCACTTGCACCAGTTGAGAACAACATTACACTGAGACTCTACATAACTAGAATACCTTCGCCCAACACCAGTTAGGAACAACATTACACAGGAACTCTACGTAACCTAGATACCTTCACTTAACACCAGTTAGGGAGACAACATTACACTGAGACTCTACCTTAACTAGATACCTTCACTTAACACCGAAGTTAGGAGACAACGATACACAGAGACTCTGTAACTAGATGCCTTCACTTAACACCAGTTAAGGAACCAACGCGACACTGAGATACTACCTTAACTAGAATGCCTTCACTTAACACCAGTTAGGAGACAACATTACACTGGAACTCTACCTTAACTAGATACCTTCTTAACACCAGTTAGAGACAACATTACACTGGGACTCTACCTTAACTAGATACCTTCACTTAACACCAGTTAAGGAGACAACATTACACTGAGAGACTCTACCTTAACTAGATACCTTCACTTAACACCAGTTAGGAGACAACATTACACAGAGACTCTACCTTAACTAGATACCTTCACTTAACACCAGTTAGGAGACAACATTACTCTGAGACTCTACCTTCACTAGATACCTTCACTTAACACCAGTTAGGAGACAACGTTACTCTGAGACTCTACCTTAACTAGATACCTTCTCTTAACACCAGTTAGGAGACAACATTACTCTGAGACTCTACCTTAACTAGATACCTTCACTTAACACCAGTTAGGAGACAACATTACTCTGAGACTCTACCTTAACTAGATACCTTCACTTAACACCAGTTAGGAGACAACATTACTCTGAGACTCTACCTTAACTAGATACCTTCACTTAACACCAGTTAGGAGACAACATTACACTGAGACTCTACCTTAACTAGATACCTTCACTTAACACCAGTTAGGAGACAACATTACACTGAGACTCTACCTTAACTAGATACCTTCACTTAACACCAGTTAGGAGACAACATTACACTGAGACTTTACCTTAACTAGATACCTTCACTTAACACCAGTTAGGAGACAACATTACACTGAGACTCTACCTTAACTAGATACCTTCACTTAACACCAGTTAGGAGACAACATTACACTGAGACTTTACCTTAACTAGATACCTTCACTTAACACCAGTTAGGAGACAACATTACACTGAGACTCTACCTTAACTAGATACCTTCACTTAACACCAGTTAGGAGACAACATTACACTGAGACTCTACCTTAACTAGATACCTTCACTTAACACCAGTTAGGAGATAACATTACACTGAGACTCTACCTTAACTAGATACCTTCACTTAACACCAGTTAGGAGACAACATTACACTGAGACTCTACCTTAACTAGATACCTTCACTTAACACCAGTTAGGAGACAACATTACACTGAGACTCTACCTTAACTAGATACCTTCACTTAACACCAGTTAGGAGACAACATTACACTGAGACTCTACCTTAACTAGATACCTTCACTTAACACCAGTTAGGAGACAACATTACACTGAGACTCTACCTTAACTAGATACCTTCACTTAACACCAGTTAGGAGACAACATTACACTGAGACTCTACCTTAACTAGATACCTTCACTTAACACCAGTTAGGAGACAACATTACACTGAGACTCTACCTTAACTAGATATTCACTTAACACCAGTTAGGAGACAACATTACACTGAGACTCTACCTTAACTAGATACCTTCACTTAACACCAGTTAGGAGACAACATTACACTGAGACTCTACCTTAACTAGATACCTTCACTTAACACCAGTTAGGTGACAACATTACACTGGGACTCTACCTTAACTAGATACCTTCACTTAACACCAGTTAGGAGACAACATTACTCTGAGACTCTACCTTAACTAGATACCTTCACTTAACACCAGTTAGGAGACAACATTACTCTGAGACTCTACCTTAACTAGATACCTTCACTTAACACCAGTTAGAGACAATATTACACTGAGACTCTAATTTTAATCTAGATACCTTCAACACCAGTTAGAGACAACACATTACACTCCTGGAGACTTTACCTTAACTAGATACCTTCACTTACCACCAGTTAGGAGACGACATTACACTGAGACTCTACTCCTAACTAGATACCTTCTTAACACCAGTTAGAGACGACATTATACTGAGACTCTACCTAACTAGATACCTTCACTTAACACCAGTTAGGAGACAACATTACACTGAGACTCTACCTTAACTAGATACCTTCACTTAACACCAGTTAGGTGACAACATTACACTGAGACTCTACCTTAACTAGATACCTTCACTTAACACCAGTTAGGTGACAACATTACACTGAGACTCTACCTTAACTAGATACCTTCACTTAACACCAGTTAGGAGACAACATTACACTGAGACTCTACCTTAACTAGATACCTTCACTTAACACCAGTTAGGAGACAACATTACACTGAGACTCTACCTTAACTAGATACCTTCACTTAACACCAGTTAGGTGACAACATTACACTGAGACTCTACCTTAACTAGATACCTTCACTTAACACCAGTTAGGTGACAACATTACACTGAGACTCTACCTTAACTAGATACCTTCACTTAACAGTTAGGAGACAACATTACTCTGAGACTCTACCTTAACTAGATACCTTCACTTAACACCAGTTAGGTGACAACATTACACTGAGACTCTACCTTAACTAGATACCTTCACTTAACACCAGTTAGGAGACAACATTACACTGAGACTCTACCTTAACTAGATACCTTCACTTAACACCAGTTAGGAGACATTACACTGAGATTCTACCTTAACTTGATACCTTCACTTAACACCAGTTAGGAGACAACATTACACTGAGACTCTACCTTAACTAGATACCTTCACTTAACACCAGTTAGGGGTCATTATTACACTGAGACTCTACCTTAACTAGATACCTTCACTTAACACCAGTTAGGGGTCAACATTACACTGAGACTCTACCTTAACACCAGTTAGGAGACAACAGTACACTGAGACTCTACCTTAACACCAGTTAGGGAGACAACATTACACTGAGACTCTACCTTAACTGGTACATTACTTAACACCAGTTGGAGACAACATTACACTGAGACTTTACCTTAACTAGATACCTTCACTTAACACCAGTTAGAGTGACAACATTACACTGAGACTCTACGCCAACTAGATACCTTCACTTAACACCAGTTAGGTGACAACATTACTACTGAGACTCTACCTTAACTGAATACCTTCACTTAACACCAGTTAGGAGACAACATTACTCTGAGACTCTACCTTAACTGAATGCCTTCACTTAACACCAGTTAGGTGACAACATTACACTGAGACTCTGCAGCAACTAGATACCTTCATAACACCAGTTAGGAACAACATTACGCAGACTCTACCTTAACTAGTGCCTTCACTTAACACCAGTTAGAGTGACAACATTACTGAGACTCTACCTTAACTAGATACCTTCACTTAACACCAGTTAAGGAGACAACACATTACACTGAGACTCTACCTTAACTAGATACCTTCACTTAACACCCAGTTGAGAACAACATTACACTGAGAGACTCTACCTTAACTAGATACCTTCGCCAACACCAGTTGGAGACAACATTACACTGAGACTCTACCTTAACTAGATGCCTTCACTTAACACCGATTGAGGAGACAACGTTACACAGAGACTCTGCAACCAACTAGATGCCTTCGCCCAACACCAGTTAGGGAACAACATGACACTGAGACTCTACTGTAACTAGATACCTTCGCCCAACGCACCAGTTAGGAGACAACATTACACTGGGACTCTACCTTAACTAGATACCTTCGCCCAACACCAGTTGGAGACAACGATACACTGGGACTCTACCTTAACTAGATACCTTCATAACACCAGTTAGGGGAACAACATTACACTGAGACTCTACCTTAACTAGATACCTTCACTTAACACCAGTTAGGAACAACATTACACTGGGACTCTACCTTAACTAGATACCTTCACTTAACACCAGTTAGGGAGACAACATTACACTGAGACTACCTTAACTAGATACCTTCACTTAACACCAGTTAAGGAGACAACATTACACTGGGACTCTACCTTAACTAGATACCTTCACTTAACACCAGTTAGGGAACAACATTACACTGAGACTCTACGTAACTAGATGCCTTCACTTAGCACCAGTTAGGAACAACATTACACTGGGACTCTACCTTAACTAGATACCTTCACTTAACACCAGTTAGGAGAACAATAACATTACACTGAGACTCTACCTTAACTAGATACCTTCATAACACCAGTTAGGAGACAACGCATTACACTGAGGCTCTACCTTAACTAGATACCTTCATAACACCAGTTAGGAGACAACATTACACTGACACTCTACCTTAACTAGATACCTTCACTTAGCACCGGATTAGAGACAACATTACACTGAGACTCTACCTTAACTAGATACCTTCCTTAACACCAGTTAAGGAGACAACGTACACTGACACTCTACCTTAACTAGATCCTTCACGCCCTTACCAGTTAGGAGACAACATTACCTGAGACTCTACCTTAACAGATACACCTTCACTTAACACCAGTTAGAGAACAACATTACTGAGACTCTACCTTAACTAGATGCAGCTTCACTTAACACCAGTTAGGAACAACATTACACTGACACTCTACGCCCAACTAGATGCCTTCACGCCCAACACCAGTTGGAGACAACATTACACTGAGACTCTACCTTAACTAGATGCACCTTCACTTAACACCAGTTAGGGAGCAACGTTACACTGAGACTCTACCTTAACTAAAATGCCTTCACTTAACACCAGTTAGGAACAACCCATTACACCTGACCTCTACCTTAACTAGATACCTTCACTTAACACCAGTTAGAGAACAACATTACACTAACAGAGACTCTGCAGCAACTAGATACCTTCACTTAACACCAGTTAGGAGACAACATTACTGAGACTCTACCTTAACTAGATACCTTCACTTAACACCAGTTAGGAGACAACATTACACTGAGACTCTACCTTAACTAGATACCTTCACTTAACACCAGTTAAGGAGACAACATTACACTGAGACTCTACCTTAACTAGATACCTTCACTTAACACCAGTTGGAACAACATTACACTGAGACTTTACCTTAACTAGATACCTTCACTTAACACCAGTTAGGAGACAACATTACACTGAGACTCTATCTTAACTAGATACCTTCACTTAACACACCAGTTAGGAGACAACATTACACTGAGACTCTACCTTAACTAGATACCTTCACTTAACACACCAGTTAGGAGACAACATTACTCTGAGACTCTACCTTAACTAGATACCTTCACTTAACACACCAGTTAGGAGACAACATTACACTGAGACTCTACCTTAACTAGATACCTTCACTTAACACACCAGTTAGGAGACAACATAACACTGAGACTCTAACTTAACTAGATACCTTCACTTAACACATCAGTTAGGAGACAACATTACACTGAGACTCTACCTTAACTAGATACCTTCACTTAACACACCAGTTAGGAGACAACATTACACTGAGACTCTACCTTAACTAGATACCTTCACTTAACACACCAGTTAGGAGACAACATTACACTGAGACTCTACCTCAACTAGATACCTTCACTTAACACACCAGTTAGGAGACAACATTACACTGAGACTCTACCTTAACTAGATACCTTCACTTAACACACCAGTTAGGAGACAACATTAACACTGAGACTCTACCTTAACTAGATACCTTCACTTAACACACCAGTTAGGAGACAACATTACACTGAGACTCTACCTTAACTAGATACCTTCACTTAACACACCATTTAGGAGACAACATTACACTGAGACTCTACCTTAACTAGATACCTTCACTTAACACACCAGTTAGGAGACAACATTACACTGAGACTCTACCTTAACTAGATACCTTCACTTAACACACCAGTTGGAGACAACGTACACTGAGACTCTACCTTAACTGGAGATACCTTCACTTAACACACCAGTTAAGGAGACAACGTACACTGAGAGACTCTACCTTAACTAGATACCTTCACTTAACACCAGTTAGGAGACAACATTACACAGAGACTCTACCTTAACTAGATACCTTCACTTAACACCAGTTAGGAGACAACATTACTCTGAGACTCTACCTTCACTAGATACCTTCACTTAACACCAGTTAGGAGACAACGTTACTCTGAGACTCTACCTTAACTAGATACCTTCTCTTAACACCAGTTAGGAGACAACATTACTCTGAGACTCTACCTTAACTAGATACCTTCACTTAACACCAGTTAGGAGACAACATTACTCTGAGACTCTACCTTAACTAGATACCTTCACTTAACACACTAGTTAGGAGACAACATTACTCTGAGACTCTACCTTAACTAGATGCACTTCACTTAGCACCAGTTAGGAGACAAAATTAACACTGAGACTCTGCCTTAACTAGATACATCCACTTAGCACCAGTTAGGAGACAAAATTAACCCTGAGACTCTACCTTAACTAGATACATTCACTTAGCACCAGTTAGGAGACAAAATTAACACTGAGACTCTACCTTAACTAGATACATTCACTTAGCACCAGTTAGGAGACAAAATTAACACTGAGACTCTGCCTTAACTAGATACAACTTCACTTAACACACTAGTTAAAGGGGCCAACATTACTCTGAATCTCTACCTTAACTAGATAACTTCCTTAACACACCAGTTAGGGAGACAACATTACACTGAGACTCTTTCACCTTAACTAGATACCTTCACTTAACACACCAGTTAGGAACAACATTACTCTGAGACTCTACTCTACCTTAACTAGATACCTTCACTTAACACACCAGTTAGGAGACAACATTACACTGAGACTCTACCTTAACTAGATACCTTCACTTAACACACCAGTTAGGAGACAACATTACACTGAGACTTTTCCTTAACTAGATACCTTCACTTAACACACTAGTTAGGAGACAACATTACACTGAGACTCTACCTTAACTAGATACCTTCACTTAACACACCAGTTAGGAGACAACATTACACTGAGACTCTACCTTAACTAGATACCTTCACTTAACACACCAGTTAGGAGACAACATTACACTGAGACTCTACCTTAACTAGATACCTTCACTTAACACACCAGTTAGGAGACAACATTACACTGAGACTCTACCTTAACTAGATACCTTCACTTAACACACCAGTTAGGAGACAAAATTAACACTGAGACTCTACCTTAACTAGATACCTTCACTTAACACCAGTTAGGAGACAACATTACACTGAGACTCTACCTTAACTAGATACCTTCACTTAACACCAGTTAGGAGACAAAACTACAAACACAACAAAATGTAAAAATAAATTAATAAACATAAATAATACAATGTGAAGAAGAACACCAAAAGAACCGATAAACAAAGAAACAACAAAGTAAAAGGATAATTGGACAAAATGAAACAATAAACAAAAAGAAAAGACAAAAACTTACAAGAAACAGAAAAAGTTAAGAAAACGAGAAGTTGTCTCATAAAAACACTGAAAAACAAGACTGTGTTTCTGACACATTAAAACACCAAGAAAAGTTTGTCTTTATGAACTGAAAACTCCCCTCCTCCCCTCCTCCCCCTCTCACCCCTCCTCCACCCTCTCACCCCTCCCCCCTCTCTCACCCCTCCTCCCTTCTCTCCCTCCTCCCCTCTCATCCCTCCTCCCCTCACCCCTCCTCCCCTCTCTCCCCCTCCTCCCCTCTCTCCCCCTCTTCCTCTCACCCCTCCTCCCCTCTCTCACCCTCCTCCCCTCATCCTCTCCCTCTCTCTCACCTCCTCCCCTCTCATCCCTCCTCCCTCCCTCCTCCCCTCTCCCCCTCCTCCCCTCTCTCTCACCCCTCCTCCCTCTCTCCACCCCTCCTCCCCTCTCTCACCCCTCCTCCCTCTCTCACCCCTCTCTCCCTCCTTCCCTCCCTCTCCACCTCCTTCCCCTCCCTCCCACCTCCTTCCTCCCTCTCTCCCTACCTTCCTTCCTCTCGCCTCCCTTCCTCCCTCTCACCTCTCCCTCCCTCTCACCTCCTTCTCTCACCTCCTTCCTCCCTGTCCCCTCCCTCTATTCCTCCCTCTCGCCTCCCTTCCTTCCCTCGCCTCCCTTCCTCCACCTCCTCCCCAACTCCCCAACCTCCCCCGCCCCGCAGCGAGTGAGAACAATGTAATCTAACTCTCCGGGATGTAGCGAAGGCATTTGACAAAATCTGGCATGACGGTCTAAAATATAAGATCCTCCAACTCGGACTTCCCACCAACATTGAAAAGCTGCTTTGCAACTTTTTTGACGACAGAAATGCCAGACTGAGGGTAGGACAACACACAGGAGAGACCTTCCCACCCATGAGAGGAGTCTCTCAGGCGAGCGTCCTCTCTCCCACCCTAAATATTATCTACATAAGTGACACCCCGCCTCCCTCTAAAATAGGTAACGAAGATATTATGTATGCAGATGACATCACTCAAATAACATCACATCAAGGAAAATCGCGAGCGTTAAAGGTCGACAACACCAGGCGGGAATTAGAAAGGGTAAATAATTACGAAAAACAATGGAAAATCCAAACCAGTCTCCCGAAATTCACAGTTATACCCTTATGCAGAAGGAAAACCCATCCATTAGTAACCAATAATGCCCAGATAGAATACAAAGCAGAGGCACCGTCTTGGGCCTGCATATATCCACGACAGGTTACTCCCATCATGTCCACACCAGGAAGGAAAAGGCAAGAAGAGAGCTGAGAAAACTATACTGCTTTCAAGCGCTTCCTGAGAAAAAAAACTCCGCCTGGTGACATCATTTATCATACCGATATTAACTTACCCAGCAGTACCTCTTCATACTATGAGCACCACTCAAATATTAAAATTACAGGTGGTCCAAATGAAACTCTAAGATCTGTCACAGGTGAAAGATACCCATTCACCAGAACCACAGCCGAGATACATAGAGACCTGAGAATAAAACCCATCAACCAGCAGCTGCACACCCTGGCCAGCAGAATCTGGCAAAAGATAGAACGATCAGAGCAAGATCTCCTTCAAAGACTCCCACCAGATAACGACAACAACCATACATGGTTCCCAAAAAGTTACTAAATCTCAAAAGGTCCATTACCACCCCCGACCTATACGGCCAGGCAATAGACAACCTCCCTAGACCAGCATCCGCCAGTAGGGTCGGCGGAATGTAAAATAAGGCCCTCAAAACACCCATATATGGGATAGGGTAGGATGTCTAGTGCCTGACAGACAATAACTGGCCCATGACACAATCCCTAACACACCATTAGCTTAGCTAGGGGGTCAGCCCGCCCTCTCTTACCTCCTCCTAAATTTCTTCAATTTCCGAACTATAACTTCCTTCCCCCACCTCTAATTTTCTTTCACCCTTCTACTCTCCTATCCCTCCCACTCCCTCCTTTCACACATCCTTTCACCCTCCTCTCACCCCTCCTTTCACCCTTACTTTCACCCTCCTTTCACCCTTCCTTTCACCCTCCTTTCACCCTCCTTTCACACATCCTTTTCACCCCTCCTCTCACCCTCCTTTCACCCTTACTTTCACCCCTCCTTTCACCCTTCCTTTCACCCCTCCTTTCTCTAAAAAAAATTAAAAAATCCTGTCGCCTCACTTAACCTAATTCTTGTGTAGTAATTATTTAGGAAAAGTTAATTATATTACATTACCTGTGTTACCTGGTGCTGTGTTTACCTGGTGCTGTGTTACCTGGTGCTGTGTTACCTGGTGCTGTGTTACCTGGTGCTGTGTTTACCTGGTGTTATGTTACCTGGTGTTGTATTTACCTGGTGCTGTGTTACCTGGTGTTATGTTACCTGGTGCTGTGTTACCCGGTGCTGTGTTACCTGGTGCTGTACCTGTGTTATGTTACCTGGTGTTGTGTTACCTGGTGGTGTTACCTGGTGCCGTGCTACCTGGTGCTGTGTTACCTGGTGCTGTGTTACCTGGTGCTGTGTTACCTGGTGCTGTGTTACCTGGTGTTATGTTACCTGGTGTTGTGTTACCTGGTGTGTTTACCTGTTGTGCTACCTGGTGCTGTGTTACCTGGTGCTGTGACCTGGTGCCGTGTTACCTGGTGCTGCGTACCTGGTGCTGTGTTACCTGGTGCTGGTACCTGGTGCTGTGTTACCTGGTGCCATTACCGGTGCTGTGTTACCTGGTGCTGTGTTACCTGGTGTTATGTTACCTGGTGTTGTGTTACCTGGTGGGGTTACCTGGTGCCGTGTTACCTGGTGCTGCCTTACCTGGTGCTGTGTTACCTGGTGCTGTGTTACCTGGTGCTGTGTTACAGTGCCGTGTTACCTGGTGCTGCATTACCTGGTGCTGTGTTACCTGGTGCTGTGTTACCTGGTGCTGTGTTACCTGGTGTTGTTATGCTACCTGGTGTTGTGTTACCTGGTGTTATGCTACCTGGTGTTGTGTTACCTGGTGGTGTTACCTGGTGCTGCCTTATCTGGTACTGTGTTACCTGGTGCTGTGTTACCTGGTGCTGTGTTACCTGGTGCTGTGTTACCTGGTACTGTGTTACCTGGTGCTGTGTTACCTGGTGCCGTGTTACCTGTGCTGTGTTACCTGGTGCTGTGTTACCTGGTGCTGTGTTACCTGGTGCTGTGTTACCTGGTGCCTTATCTGGTACTGTGTTACCTGTGCTGTGTTACCTGGTGCTGTGTTACCTGGTACTGTATTTACCTGGTGCTGTGTTACCTGGTGCTGTGTTACCTGGTGCTGTGTTACCTGGTGCTGTGTTACCTGGTGCTGTGTTACCTTACTGTGTTACCTGGTGCTGTGTTACCGTGCTGTGTTACCTGGTGCTGTGTTACCTGGTGCTGTGTTACCTGGTGCTGCCTTACCTGGTGCTGCCTTACCTGGTGCTGTGTTACCTGGTGCTGCGTTACCTGGTGCTGTACTGGTGCTGTGCCTGTTTCTGTGTTACCTGGTTTTACTGGTGCACCTGGTGCTGTTACCTGGTGCTGTGTTACCTGGTGCTGTATTTACCGGTGCTGCTGTTTTCTCCTGGTGCGCCTTACCTGGTGCACCTGGTGCTGTGTACCTGGTGCTGTGTTACTGGTGCTGTACCTGGTACTGCCTTACCGGTGCTGTGTTACCTGGTGCTGTATTTTTGTTGCGCTGTGTTACCTTGTTGTATTTACCTGGTGCTGTGTTACTGGTGCTTGTTACCTGGTGCTGTTTACCTGGTGCTGTGTTTGGTGCTGTGTTACCTGGTGCTGTGTTACCTGGTGCTGTGCTGTTTTATGGTGCTGTGTTACCTGGTGCTGTGTTACCTGGTGCTGTGTTACCGTGCCTGTTTTCCTGTGCTGTGTTACCTGGTGCTGTGTTACCTGGTGCTGTGTTACTGGTGCTGTGTTACCGTGCTGCATTACCTGGTGCTGTGTTACCTGGTGCTGTTACTGGGTGTTACCTGGTGCTGTGTTACCTGGTGCTGTGTTACCTGGTGCTGTGTTACCTGGTGCTGTGTTACCTGGTGCTGCCTTACCTGGTGCTGTGTTACCTGGTGCTGTGTACCTGCTCTGCTGTGTACCCTGTGTGCCTGGTGCTGTGTTACTGGTGCTGTTACCTGGTGCTGTGTTACCTGGTGCTGTGTTACCTTTTAGTGCTGCATTACCTGGTGCTGTGTTACCTGGTGCTGTGTACCTGGTGCTGTGTTACCTGGTGCTGTGTTACCTGGTGCTGCATTACCTGGTGCTGTGTTACCTGGTGCTGTGTTACCTGGTGCTGTGTTACCTGGTGCTGTGTTACCTGGTGCTGTGTTACTACCTGGTGCTGTGTTTACCTGGTGCTGTGTTACCTGGTGCTGTGTTACCTGGTGCTGCGTACCTGGTGCTGTGTTACCTGGTGCTGTGTTACCTGGTGCTGTGTTACCTGGTGCTGCATTACCTGGTGCTGTGTTACCTGGTGCTGTGTTACCTGGTGCTGTGTTACCTGGTGCTGTGTTACCTGGTGCTGTGTTACCTGGTGCTGTGTTACCTGGTGCTGTGTTTACCTGGTGCTGCACTGCATTGTGCTGTGTTACCTGGTGCTGTATTTACCTGGTGCTGTGTTACCTGGTGCTGTGTTACCTGGTGCTGTGTTACCTGGTGCTGTGTTACCTGGTGCTGTGTTACCTGGTGCTGTGTACCTGGTGCTGTGTTACCTGGTGCTGCATTACCTGGTGCTGGTTACCTGGTGCTGTGTTACCTGGTGCGTGTGTTACCTGGTGCTGTGTTACCTGGTGCTGTGTTACCTGGTGCTGTGTTACCTGGTGCTGTGTTACCTGGTGCTGTGTTACCTGGTGCTGTGTTACCTGGTGCTGTGTCTGGTGCTGTACTGGTGCTGTGTTACCTGGTGCTGTGTTACCTGGTGCTGTGTTACCTGGTGCTGTCTTACCTGGTGCTGTGTTACCTGGTGCTGTGTTACCTGGTACTGTGCACCTGGTGCTGTGTTACCTGCTGTTTTTGTGTTACCTGGTGCTGTGTTACCTGGTGCTGCCTACGTGCTGTGTTACCTGGTGCTGCCTACACTGGTGCTGTTACCTGGTGCTGTGTTACCTGGTGCTGTGTTACCTGGTGCTGTTACCTGGTGCTGTGTTACCTGGTGCTGTGTTACCTGGTGCTGTGTTACCTGGTGCTGTGTTACCTGGTGCTGTGTTACCAGTGCCCCTGTGCTGTGTTACCTGGTGCTGTGTTACCTGGTGCTGTGTTACCTAGGTGCTGTGCTACCTGGTGCTGTGTTACCTGGTGCTGTGTTACCTCGTGCTGTGTTTACCTAGCTGTGTTACCTGGTGCTGTGTTACCTGGTGCTGCGTTACCTGGTGCTGTGTTACTTAACGCTGTGTTACCTGGTGCTGTGTTACCTGATGCTGTGTTACCTAGTACTGTGTTACCTGATGCTGTGTTACCTGGTGCTGTGTTACCTGGTGCTGTGTTACCTGGTGCTGTGTTACCTGGTGCTGTGTTACCTGGTGTGTTCCTGGTGCTTTGTTCCCCGTCGTCGTCGCCGCCCCGTCAAAACCTTCACTAACTCCTGACCTGACACTAACTAACCTGTAACTCCTGACCTGACACTAACTAACCTGTAACTCCTGACCTGACACTAACTAACCTGTAACTCCTGACCTGACACTATAACATGTAACTCCTGACCTGACACTGACTAACCTGCTCTGACACACTAACCGACCTGTAACTCCTGACCTGACACTAACTAACCTGCAACTCCTGACCTGACACTAACTAACCTGTAACTCCTGACCTGACACTAACTAACCTGTAAATCCTGACCTGACACTGACTAACCTGTAACTCCTGACCTGACACTAATCTGTAACTCCTGACCTGACACTAACCTGTAACTCCTGACCTGACACTAACTAACCTGTAACTCCTGACCTGACACTAACTAACCTGTAAATCCTGACCTGACACTGACTAACCTGTAACTCCTGACCTGACACTAACCTGTAACTCCTGACCTGACACTAACTAAACTGTAAATCCTGATCTGACACTGACTAACCTGTAACTCCTGACCTGACATTGACTAACCTGTAACACCTGACCTGACACTGACTAACCTGTAACTCCTGACCTGACACTAACTAACCTGTAACTCCTGACCTGACACTAACTAACCTGTACTCTGACCTGACACTAACTAACTCTAACTCTGACCTGACACTAACTGACCTGTAACTCCTGACCTGACACTGACTAACCTGTAACACCTGACCAGACAATGACTAACCTGTAAATCCTGACCTGACTCTAACTAACCTGTAACTCCTGACCTGACACTAACTAACCTGTGACTCCTGACCTGACACTAACTAACCTGTAACTCCTGACACACTATCACCTGTAACTCCTGACCTGACACTAACTAACAACAGCTCCTGACCTGACACTAACTAACCTGTAACTCCTGACCTGACACTAACCGACCTGTAACTCCTGACCTGACACTAACTAACCTGTCACACTAACCTCCACCAGACTACTACCCACAAGTCCGATAGATAATGAGGCTATTAAATTATCTATCGACCCGTATGACAGTGAGAGGTGTCAGGTAGAGAGGTGTGTTTGTGTTTTAGAGGTGTGTGTGTCAGGTAGAGGGTGTGTGTGTTACAGGTAGAGATGTGTGTTCAGGTTGTGTGTGTTACAGGTAGAGAGGGTGTGTGTGTTACAGGTAGAGAGTGTGTGTGTTACAGGTAGAGAGGTGTGTGTGTTACAGGTGAGAGATGTGTGTTACAGGTAGAGAGGTGTGTGTGTGTTACAGGTGAGAGAGGTGTGTGTGTGTTACAGGTAGAGAGGTGTGTGTGGTTACAGGTAGAGGGTGTGTGTGTGGGTAGAGGTGTGTGTGTGTTACAGGTAGAGAGGTGTGTGTGTGTGTACAGGTGAGGTGTGTGTGTTACAGGTAGAGAGTGTGTGTGTTACAGGTGAGAGGTGTGTGTTACAGGTAGAGGGTGTGTTGTGTTACAGGTAGAGAGGTGTGTGTGTGTTACAGGTAGAGGTGTGTGTGTTACAGGTAGAGGTGTGTGTGTGTTACAGGTAGAGGGGTGTGTGTTACAGGTAGAGGTGTGTGTGTTACAGGTAGAGAGGTGTGTGTGTGTGTGTTAGGTGGAGGTGTGTGTGTTACAGGTGGAGGTGTGTGTGTTACAGGTAGAGAGGTGTGTGTGTGTGTGTTACAGGTAGAGGTGTGTGTGTGTTACAGGTAGAGGTGTGTGTTACGGTAGAGGTGTGTGTGTTACAGGTGGAGAGGTGTGTGTGTTACAGGTAGAGGTGTGTGTGTTACAGGTAGAGGTGTGTGTGTGTGTGTTACAGGTAGAGGTGTGTGTGTGTGTTACAGGTAGAGAGGTGTGTGTGTGTGTGTTACAGGTAGAGAGGTGTGTGTGTTACAGGTAGAGGTGTGTGTGTTACAGGTAGAGAGGTGTGTGTGTGTGTGTTACAGGTAGAGAGGGTGTGTGTGTGTGTTGCAGGTAGAGAGGTGTGTGTTTGTGTTACAGGTAGAGAGTGGTGTGTGTGTTACAGGTGGGGAGGTGTGTGTGTTACAGGTAGAGGGGTGTGTGTGTTACAGGTAGAGAGGTGTGTGTGTTACAGGTGGAGAGGTGTGTGTGTGTGTTGGGTAGAGAGGTGTGTGTGTGTGTGTTACAGGTGGAGGTGTGTGTGTGTTCAGGTGGGGGTGTGTGTGTTACAGGTAGGGGTGTGTGTGTGTTACAGGTGGAGGTGTGTGTGTGTGTTGGGTAGAGGTGTGTGTGGTGTGTTACAGGTGGGGAGGTGTGTGTGTGTGTTGTTACAGGGTAGAGAGGTGTGTGTGTGTTACAGGTAGGGAGGTGTGTGTGTTACAGGTAGGGAGGTGTGTGTGTGTGTGTTACAGGTAGAGAGGTGTGTGTGTTACAGGTAGAGGGGTTGTGGTGGGTGTGTGTGTTTACAGGTAGAGAGGTGTGTGTGTTACAGGTGGAGAGGTGTGTGTGTGTGTGTTAAGGTGGAGAGGTGTGTGTGTTACAGTTAGGGAGGTGTGTGTGTGTGTTACAGGTGGGGAGGTGTGTGTGTGTGTTGCAGGTAGAGAGGTGTGTGTGTGTTACAGGGTAGAGAGGTGTGTGTGTGTGTTACAGGTAGAGGTGTGTGTGTTACAGGTAGAGAGGTGTGTGTGTGTTACAGGTAGAGAGGTGTGTGTGTTACAGGTAGAGGTGTGTGTGTGTGCAGGTAGAGAGGTGTGTGTGTTACAGGTAGAGAGGTGTGTGTGTTACAGGTAGAGAGGTGTGTGTTACAGGTAGAGGTGTGTGTGTGTTACAGGTAGGAGGTGTGTGTGTTACAGGTAGAGAGGTGTGTGTGTTACAGGTGGGGTGTTGTTGTTACAGGTAGAGAGGTGTGTGTGTGTGTTACAGGTAGAGAGGTGTGTGTGTGTGTGTTACAGGTAGAGAGGTGTGTGTGTGTGTTACAGGTAGAGAGGTGTGTGTGTTACAGGTAGAGAGGGTGTGTGTGTTACAGGTAGGAGGTGTGTGTGTTACAGGTAGAGGTGTGTGTGTTACAGGTAGAGATGTGTGTGTGTTACAGGTAGAGGTGTGTGTGTTACAGGTGGGGGTGTGTGTGTTGCAGGTGGGGGGTGTGTGTGTGTGTTACAGGTGGGGGTGTGTGTGTTACAGGTGGGGGTGTGTGTGTGTTACAGGTGGAGGTGTGTGTGTGTGTGTTGCAGGTGGGGAGGGTGTGTGTGTTACAGGTAGAGAGGGTGTGTGTGTTACAGGTGGGGAGGGTGTGTGTGTGTTACAGGTGGGGGTGTGTGTGTTACAGGTGGGGGGTTGTGTGTGTGTTGCAGGGTGGGGGGTGTGTGTGTGTGTGTTGCAGGTGGGGGTGTGTGTGTTACAGGTGGAGGTGTGTGTGTGTTGTTACAGGTGGGGAGGTTGTGTGTTGCAGGTGAGGGTGTGTGTGTGTTACAGGTAGAGGTGTGTGTGTTACAGGTGGGGGTGTGTGTGTGTTGCAGGTGGGGTGTGTGTGTGTGTTGCAGGTGGGGGTGTGTGTGTTGCAGGGGTGGGGGGTGTGTGTGTGTTACAGGTGGGGGTGGTGTGTGTGTTACAGGTAGAGATGTGTTTGTGTTACAGGTAGGGGGTGTGTGTGTGTGTTACAGGTGGGGGGTGTGTGTGTTACAGGTGGGAGGGTGTGTGTGTGTGTTACAGGTGGAGAGGGTGTGTGTGTGTTACAGGTGGGGGGTGTGTGTGTGTTACAGGTGGGGGGTGTGTGTGTGTTGCAGGTGGGGTGTGTGTGTTACAGGTGGGGGGTGTGTGTGTGTGTTACAGGTGGGGTGTGTGTGTGTGTTGCAGGTGGGGAGGTGTGTGTGTTGCAGGTGGGGGGTGTGTGTGTGTGTGGGGTGGGGGTGTGTGTGTTGTTGCAGGTGGGGGGTGTGTGTGTGTTGGGTAGGGGGTGTGTGTGTGTGTTACAGGTGGGGGTGTGTGTGTTGGGTGGAGGTGTGTGTGTGTTGTTACAGGTGGGGGGTGTGTGTGTTACAGGTGGAGAGGTGTGTGTGTGTTACAGGTGAGGTGTGTGTGTGTGTACAGGTAGAGGGAGTGTGTGTTACAGGTGGGGGGGTGTGTGTTACAGGTGGGGGTGTGTGTTACAGGTGGGGGGGTGTGTGTGTGTGTTGCAGGTGGGGGTGTGTGTGTTGCAGGTGTGTGTGTTACAGGTGGGGGTGTGTGTGTGTTGGGTGGGGGTGTGTGTGTGTTACAGGTGGGGGTGTGTGTGTGTTACAGGTAGGGGGTGTGTGTGTGTGTTGCAGGTAGAGGTGTGTGTGTTACAGGTGGGGGGTGTGTGTTACAGTGGGGGGTGAGTGTGTGTGTGTTGCGGTGGGGGTGTGTGTGTGTGTGTTACAGGTGAGAGGTGTGTGTGTTACAGGTAGAGGGTGTGTGTGTGTTACAGGTGGGGGGTGTGTGTGTGTGTTAGGTGGGGTGTGTGTGTTACAGGTGAGGTGTGTGTGTGTTACAGGGGGTGTGTGTGTGTTACAGGTGAGAGGTGTGTGTGTGTTGCAGTTAGGGGGTGTGTGTGTTACAGGTGAGAGTTGTGTGTGTTACAGGTGGGGGGTGTGTGTGTGTGCAGGTGGGGGTGTGTGTGTGTGTGTGCAGGTGGGGAGGTGTGTGTGTTACAGGTGGGGGGTGTGTGTGTACAGGTGGGGGTGTGTGTTACAGGTGGGGGGTGTGTGTGTGTTACGGGTGGGGGTGTGTGTGTGCAGGTGGGGGGGTGTGTGTGTTGCAGGTGGGGGGTGTGTGTGTGCAGGTGGGGGTGTGTGTGTGTGTGTTAAGGTGGGGAGGTGTGTGTGTGTGTTACAGGTGGGGGGTGTGTGTGTGTTACAGGTGGGGGGTGTGTGTGTTACAGGTGGGGGGAGGTGTGTGTGTTACAGGTGGGGAGGTGTGTGTGTGTGTTGCAGGTGGGGGTGTGTGTGTGTTACAGGTGGGGGGTGTGTGTGTTACAGGTGGGGGAGGTGTGTGTGTGTGTTGCAGGTGGGGGTGTGTGTGTGTTACAGGTGGGGGTGTGTGTGTTGCAGGTGGGGGGGTGTGTGTGTGTTGCAGGTGGGGAGGTGTGTGTGTTACAGGTGGGAGGTGTGTGTGTGTTGCAGGTGGGGGTGTGTGTGTTGCAGGTGGGGGGTGTGTGTGTTGCAGGTGGGGGTGTGTGTGTGTACAGGTGGGAGGTGTGTGTGTTACAGGTGGGGAGGTGTGTGTGTGTTGGGTGGGGAGGTGTGTGTGTTACAGGTGGGGGGGTGTGTGTGTGTTGCAGGTGGGGTGTGTGTGTTACTGGGTGGGGGTGTGTGTGTGCAGGTGGGGGTGTGTGTGTGTTGCAGGTGGGGGGGGTGTGTGTGTTGTTGGGTGGGGGTGTGTGTGTGTTGCAGGTGGGGGGAGGGTGTGTGTGTTGCAGGGGGGGGTGTGTGTGTTACAGGTGGGGAGGTGTGTGTGTTGCAGGGTGGGGAGGGTGTGTGTGTGTGTGGGTGGGGGGGGTTGTGTGCAGGTGGAGGGGTGTGTGTGTTGCGGGTGGGGGGTGTGTGTGTTACAGGTGGGGAGGTGTGTGTGTGTGTTACAGGTGAGGGGGTGTGTGTGTGTTACAGGTGGAGGTGTGTGTGTGTGTTACGGGTGGGGAGGTGTGTGTGTGTTACAGGTGAGAGGTGTGTGTGTGTGTTACAGGTGGGGGTGTGTGTGTGTTACAGGTGAGAGAGGTGTGTGTAGGAGGTTGTGTGTGTGTACAGGTGGGGTGTGTGTGTGTGCAGGTGGGGGAGGTGTGTGTGTTGGGTGAGAGGGGTGTGTGTGTGTTACAGGGTGAGAGGTGTGTGTGTGTGTCAGGTGGGAGGTGTGTGTGTGTGTTGCAGGTGAGGGAGGTGTGTGTGTTACAGGTGGGGGTGTGTGTGTGTTGCAGGTGGGGGGGGTGTGTGTTCAGGTGGAGGAGGTGTGTTACAGGTGGGGGTGTGTGTGTGTGTTACAGGTGGGGTGTGTGTGTGTGTTGCAGGTAGAGGTGTGTGTGTTACAGGTGGGGGGTGTGTGTGTTTGCAGGTGGGGGGTGTGTGTGTGTGTTGCAGGTGGGGGTGTGTGTGTGTGTTACAGGTGGGGGGTGTGTGTGTGTTACAGGTGGGGAGGTGTGTGTTGCAGGTGGGGGGTGTGTGTGTGTTACAGGTGGGGGGTGTGTGTGTGTGTTGCAGGTGGGGGGTGTGTGTGTTGCAGGGTGGGGGGGTTGTGTGTGTGCAGGTGGGGGTGTGTGTGTGTGTGCAGGTGGGGGGGTGTGTGTGTGTGTTGGTGGGGGGTGTGTGTGTTGCAGGTGGGGGTGTGTGTGTGTACCAGGTGGGGGAGGTGTGTGTGTTGCAGGTGGGAGGTGTGTGTGTTACAGGTGGGGGTGTGTGTGTGTGTTACAGGTGGGGGAGGTGTGTGTGTTACAGGTGGGGGTGTGTGTGTTGCGGGTGGGGGGTGTGTGTGTGTGTCAGGTGGGGGTGTGTGCAGGTGGGGGTGTGTGTGTGTTGCAGGTGGGGGGTGTGTGTGTTGCAGGGTGGGGAGGTGTGTGTGTTACAGGTGGGGTGTGTGTGTGTGTTACAGGTGGGGGAGTGTGTGTGTGTGTTGCAGGTGGGGAGGTGTGTGTGTTACAGGTGGGGAGAGGTGTGTGTGTGTGTTGCATGGGGGTTTTGCAGGGGGTGTGTTTTACAGGTGGGGTGTTTGTTTACAGGTAGAGAGGTGTGTGTGTTGTTACAGGTGAGAGGTGTGTGTGTGTGTACAGGTAGGGGGTGTGTGTGTGTGTTTGGTGGGGGGTGTGTGTGTGCAGGTGGGGGGTGTGTGTGTTGCAGGTTGGAGAGGTGTGTGTGTTACAGGTGGGGGTGTGTGTGTGTGTGTGTGTGTGTGTGTGTGTGTGTGTGTGTGACAGGTAGAGATGTGTGTGTGTGTGTGTGTGTTTGGGTGGGGAGATGTGTGTGTGTGTGTGTGTGTGTGTGTGTGTGTGACAGGTAGAGGTGTGTAAGCGCAGCTCTTGGGGCAGGCAAGACTGTAATGTTCGTCTTGCTTCCTCTCCGCTCCCGTGTTACCTGGGCGGTGGCTGACAGGTGATGTGAGTACCTGTGTGTGGGGTGATGGGGTGAGGGGTGATGTGAGTACCTGTGTGTGAGGGTGATGGGGTGAGGGTGATGTGAGTACCTGTGTGTGGGGGTGATGGGGTGAGGGGTGATGTGGTGCCTGTGGGGGTGATGGGTGGGGGTGATGGGAAGGGGTGATGTAGTGCCTGTGTGTGGGGGGTGATGGGGTGAGTACCTGTGTGTGGGGGTGACGGGGTGAGGGGTGATGTGAGTACCTGTGTGTGGGGGTGATGGGGTGGGGGGTGATGTGAGTACCTGTGTGTGGGGGTGATGGGGTGAGGGGTGATGTGAGTACCTGTGTGTGGGGGTGATGGGGTGAGGGGTGATGTGAGTACCTGTGTGTGGGGGGTGGGTGGGGTGATGGGGGAGGGGTGATGTGAGTACCTGTGTGTGGGGGTGATGGGGTGGAGGTGATGGGGAGGGTGATGGGGAGGGTGATGTGGTGTACCGGTGTGTGGTGGTGATGGGGAGAGAGAGAGAGGATACAACTGGTCAGGCGTTTCTCTCACACATAAGATCTTCACTAGTTATCTTCCTCGTCTTCCTCTTACCACTTCTCTACTTCTCCTCCTTCTACCTTCCCTCTCCACTTCTTCCTCCTTAAATTCTGTTATCTATTCACTATTCCTCCCTTGTTGTGTTGTGTGGGGGGCAGCTAGACACTACACACAAACCTTCAGTACTGAGCCTGGCAGACACTGGCGTGACCACCTCCTCACCCTCGACTGTATATTAAGGTGAGCCTCTACTGCTGGGTGTCAGGGTTGCCAACATGACCACATATAGGTGTCAGGGTTGCCAATATATACTGTATATGAACCCTCACTCATGTAAAAAGAACCCGACCCTCCCACCCTGCTCACCCGCACCCACACCTGACCTTGATAAAGATAATGTAAGGTTAGGTTAGGTTAGGTTTGGTTAGGTTAGGTTAAGTTTGGTTAGGTTAGGTTAGGTTAGGTACCGTGCCAGGCCGGGGCAGCACGTGAGGGTACGGTAGTGCAGCCCGGAGCACAGGAAGGGGGCGTGCCCAGCAGGTAGGGCCAGACAGGTAGGTTTCCTCAGGGTGATAGTGAGACGCAATTAGTTCAGTTGTTATCGCTGGTAGCCAGACCTGGGCCCTTATACTCACCTGTCCCTATAAGGTTCTATTTTATCACAGTTTAAGATGTAGTGTTGGAGTGTGTGGCCATATGTCTGGTCACACACTTTGCAATTAGTTTTGTTCAGATCCTCTTGAGGGATATACTGCCAGAGTATATATCCTAACCTTAGTCTAGCTAACTGTACCCTGTACCTCACCTGCCATACAACAGCTAACTCACCAGTGTATTGATTGTCTTAAAGTGGAAAGTTATTGACAAACACAGAACATGTAAAATAAAGCCCTCAAATTACCCTAGGCTGCCCCATGATCACTAAAGTACTTAATATGAGGAAAGAACTACTGTAGGTATGCAGTGTTAAAGATAGAATAACTGAAGTCAACCTCATGATAGCCCTGAGGCTTCTGCGTGGTGATCCTGATAACATTGTTTCCTTAAGTTACTAGAATGTATGAACCATGGGACTGGTGAGTCTAAATGGATCCAAACTACAGCTACACATATGAAGATGTTTGGACTTGACCATCTGTACAAAGTTGAGACACGAGAGTTTTGGTTTTTGGTGGGGGGGGAGGTGTAATTGGTGAAGGTGTGGTGGTGGTGTGGTGATAGGGGTGTGGTAGTGGGGTGTGGTGATGAGGGTGTGGTGGTGAGGTGTGGTGGTGAGGGTGTGGTGGTGATGGTGTGGTGGTGAGTGTGTGGTGGTGATGGTGTGCTGTGGTGTGATGGGAGGGTGTGGTGATGAGGGTGTGGTGGTGATGGTGTGATGGGGAGGGTGTGGTGATGAGGGTGTGGTGGTGAGGGTGTGGTGGTGGGGTGTGGTGGTGGGGTGTGGTGGGGTGAGGGGTTGTGGTGGTGGGGTGTGGTGTGGTGGTGGGGGTTGTGGTGGTGAGGGTGTGGTGGTGAGGTGTGGTGGTGAGGTGTGGTGGTGTGGTGGACCTGGAGGAGGTAGGCAACAGGACATGACCACGTCCTCCCATGACCCTCCAGTGCAAGACGCTCGAGGATGCTTACACAGATACTGGCACTGTGGTGGTGGCCTCCTCCTTCCCCTGCTGACTCCTCTTCCTTCCCCTCCTGTCCTCCTCTCCTCCTTCTGGACCCCCTCTCCTCCTCCAGGATGTATGGCTTGAACAACACGTAATTTCAGGAGGTTTACAGAGTACTGCCTAAGTTGCTGTATAGACCGTAGTTATTATTATAATTAATAATAATAATATGTAATAATAATATTAATAAATAATAATATATGTGTGTGTGTGTGTGTGTATATGTGTGTGTATGTTTGTGTTTGTATGTATTATTATTATTATTATTTTTGTGTTTTTATTTTATTTGTTATTATTATTATTATTATTATTATTATTATTATTATTATTATTATTATTATTATTATTATTATTATTATTATTATTATTATTATTATTATTATTATTATTAGTGGAAGTCACAAAGGTTCGTAATCTTCTTTATCTAGATACTTTAACTGAACACCAGTTAGGAGACAACATTACACTGAGACCCTACCTTAACTAGATGCCTTCACTTAACACCAGTTAGGAGACAACATTACACTGAGACTCTACCTTAACTAGATACCTTCACTTAACACCAGTTAGGAGACAACATTACACTGAGACTCTACCTTAACTAGTCTTAACACCAGTTAGGAGACAACATTACACTGAGACTCTACATCAACTAGATACCTTCATAACACCAGTTGGAAGACAATACACTGACACTCTACCTTAACTAGATATACTTAACACCAGTTAGGAAGACAACATTACACTGAGACTCTACACCAACTAGATACCTTCATAACACCAGTTAGGAGACAACATTACACTGAGACTTTACCTTAACTAGATACCTTCACTTAACACCAGTTAGGAACCAACATTACACTGAGACTACCTTAACTAGATACCTTCACACCAGTTAGGAGACAACATTACACTGAGACTCTACCTTAACTAGATACCTTCGCTTAACACCAGTTAGGAGACAACATTACACTGAGACTCTACCTCAACTAGATACCTTCACTTAACACCAGTTAGGAGACATTACACTGAGACTCAAGGGATTAATTCATTGTACTCAAATAAAGAATAATTGTACTCACAATTCTCAAGGTGTTGGCATTGTACTCAAAGAGGAGGTGCAGTGTTGGAACAGTGTGGAGGTGGTGGAGTGTTGGATCAGTGTGGAGGAGGTGGAGTGTTGGGACAGTGTGGAGGAGGTGGAGTGTTGGAACAGTGTGGAGGTGGTGGAGTGTTGGGACAGTGTGGAGGTGGTGGAGTGTTGGATCAGTGTGGAGGAGGTGGAGTGTTGGAACAGTGTGGAGGTGGTGGAGTGTTGGGACAGTGTGGAGGTGGTGGAGTGTTGGATCAATGTGGAGGAGGTGAAGAGTTGGAACAGTGTGGAGGAGGTGGAGTGTTGGGACAATGTGATGGAGTGTTGAGACACTGTAGAGGAGGTGGAGTGTTGGAACAGTGTGGAGGAGGTGGAGTGTTGGAACAGTGTGGAGGAGGTGGAGTGTTGGGACAGTGTGGAGGAGGTGAAGAGTTGGAACAGTGTGGAGGAGGTGAAGTGTTGGAACAGTGTGGAGGAGGTACGAAAACTTTAATTGTTGGCGATTCCCCGGTACGGTACCAGGACAGAACTTTTTGTGGTAAAAACAAAAATAGGATGAGGGTGTGTTTGCCAGGAGGTGGGGTGGAGGATGTAGTTGACAGGATGGACAACATCTTGTCTGGTAATGGGAACAAACCCATTATCTGCCTCAGTGCAGGAGACAATGATATTGGCCTGTGTAGGAGTGAAGAGCTTCTTGATAAGTTCAAGACAGCTATAAAACGTATTAGGTCGAAGGGAGGATCCTATCATATGTGGTGTCCTGCCTAGAAGGAGAGTTGGAAATGAATGGTTGTCAAGGGCAGTTGATGTCAACGGCCGTCTTGACAGATATTGCAAGCCAATATCAGTCCCATTCATTGACAACTGGGACAACTTTTACAGTAGAAGGGACCTTTGTGCTAGTGATGGGTGCATCTGTTTAGGGATGGGGTGGCATCCCTGGCTGGCTCTCTCGAGAGGGCAGTTCAAAAGATGTCGAGATCTTTAAACTGCTAGGGGAACATATGGGCACGGGGTGGAAGACTGCAGTGGGAGCGGGTAAACAGTGAAAGTGAAAGGTAACAGAGAAATAGTGGGGAATGATGACAAAACTAAATTAGGCAGGGTTAAGACCTAAACGCGACAAGAGGACTCATAACACGACTAAGCAAAATGTCTACTACAAAACAGTAGAAGTATGAGAAACAAAATGAATGAAATCAGGACGTTGGTATGTACCGAAAAAATCGATATAATAGCATTCACCGAAACATGGATAAACTAAGACTCACGTGAGTTACCTGTCGAGTACCAAATTGCAGCTTACAAATTATTCCATACCGACAGGCAGATTAGGAAAGGAGGTGGAGTAGTAATCGATGTCAGGGATAATTTGAAGTGTGAAATAAGGAAATAAAAACTGAGCGGAATATAGAAACAATTTGGATAGAATTAATGGATGATGGGGAAAAATTAATCACAGGGGTAATGTATAGACCCCATAATCTTGATAGAGTTAATGAGCGACTTATTTCGGATGAAATGCGCAGGGCTTGAACATAGCAAAGTCTGTATTGTAGGCGACTTTAACTTTAGCCAAATAAATTGGATTGACCTTATGGGTAACTCAGAAAGGATTTTCTTGAAACAATCCAGGACTCCTTAAGCAAACTATAGCCGAACCCACAGGGTAATAATATACTCGATTTAGTTTTGTCAAACAGAAAACCTCTCATAAATAATGTCGAGGTAGGAAACGATCTTGCTAACAGCGATCACAAAGAAATAAGATTCCATTTAAAATTTCGGGCAGCTGGAAATTCCACTAGAGTCCCAGTTTTCACGGGCAAACTTTGATAGTTTGAAGAGGCAGCTGAGAGAAGGGTAATACGCTTGGGGTGAATTACATGACCTCATGAGGTGACCTCACATACTTGCAGAGGCGACCTCAACACCTGGAGACCTGATGGTTGAGGATGATCTGATCACAAGATCTGAGGTTGATGAGTTCACAACAATTCAAATAATAATATATAATAATAATAATAATAATAATAACGGTTTATTGAAGAGGCTTGGCCAGAGAACTGAAAATACAGATTACATATTGGGAATGGGTTTCGAATTACAAATAATATACAAGTAACATAAGTGATACAAATAAGATATATAATAACTAGATGGGGAAAAGCTCAAACTACAGTTTATTTCAACATAGTGACAGTGCAAGGAATAGTGTTTACTGGGAGTGAATACACTGGTTTATTACAAGTTATTGATAATTTTACAATGGTTGGGACTGGGCTGTTCTTATCGCGATCAGTTCGTGCACGTATGGGCTGGATGCGTTTGTGGGTGTCGAACAGCAATTCTCGGGCTAGGGATCTCAGGTGGTAGTGAGCCGGTGTCGAGGATGGTGTAAAAGCTTCTTACCAAATTTGCAGATGAGGTCGTGGTGATGGTCAGTGAGAGTCGAAAAGGTCAGTGTGTTGAGCGCTTCTTGATATGTGGAGTAGGAAGGGAGAGAATAATCTTGGATGCCCTCTTTGCACTTTTTCTAGGTGTTTACGTTGTGTGGCATTTAGGAAAGATCATGTAGGGGAGGCATAGGTGAGCTTGGGGAAGTATGAATGTTGAGTAAACACTGAGAAGCTCGGGTGCAGGAACTTGGAGGGACTTGAGTCGGCGGAGGAGGTGGAGACGGAAACTGGAGGTTTTGGACAACTTCACTGACGTGTGGTTTCCAATTTGGTTTGTTGTCTATGGTGACGCCGAGGAGCTGTGGAATCTACAACCTAGAGTGTGTTCGGACCAGAGTAATGGAAGGAGGTGGGACAATGTCGGAGGAGAGGTTGATGTGCATAACCATGGTCTTGGTGGAGTTGATGGTGACATGGTTGTTGGTGGCCCAGTTTTGGAGACTGTTCAATAAATCCTGAAGGGCGGTATAGTTGGGAGCAGAATTGTTGACGCTGATCCCAATGGTGGAGTCGTCGACATATTTCCAGCGAGCAGGGGTTTCTCTTAGGGCATCATTGATGAGCATAAGGAAGCAGAGTGGTCCCATCTTGGTGCCTTGGGGACGCCACAGGTGAGTGACTGAAAGGTGGAGACAGCCCCTCGGAAGCGTACAGCTTGGCGTCGGTCACTGAGGAAGTCTGTAAGCCATGGTATAAGACTACTCCGAAGCCCGAGGTCAATAGCTTTGTTGATGATTATATTGTGGTCGACTAGGTCGAATGCTTTAGTGAAATCAATGAAGGCGACAGCTACTTAATGCACAAAGGCAGAACATACCATACAGAAAACTCAGATCAAACAACAATGATCCTAAATGAATAAATAATTATTTAAAGGATATTATTGGACAAAGGAAGGCTACAGGTAGGAGAATAAATCGTGGTAAAGTTTACCTCCGAGATTATTATAAGGTATTGGCCAGTAGGGTTAAGACCGAGATAAGAAAAGCAAAGAAGAATAGACAGTTAACACATTTCTTTCAACATCACATACAACTTTGAGTCACAGAATATCACCCCATCTCCATTTTCTTTAAGGTAGTCTGTAGCTATGTAGATTCCAGTTAGTTCAGTTTGTGTTGAGTTTGCCCAGTTGTTCAGCCTTTGCTTGTTTGACACTATCATCATTATATATTACACCTGCACGATTTGTTCTACCTGTGTTTGTCTGCACAGAACCTCCAGTAAAAGTATAACATTCACTTGATTTAATACTCTCTATGTGTCTGTTAATAGTTTTAGTGTGACACATCTCATCACATCGGTGTTTAACATTTGCTTACTACCAACAAGAGTGTAATTAATAGGAACTGATATATCCAGCCAAGGAGGAATGGCATTAATGGGTTCGTCTGGGGTGATTGGGACATTCAGTTTCAAGAGATCTGTAACACTTTATGAAGCCACGCCCCAAAGAGAGTCTTTTGTGGAAGGTTGGCGAGATAATTGAATTTAATTGAAACAGTTTATTTAGCCAGAAAAACACAGATACAGAGTGGATAATAATAACAATATTAACATGGCTGAGCCAGTTGAGAACCTGAGCTCTCTTTTAGGCACCTGATATATACTATAATATAGTCGGGATTACTTAGATAGAACATCAACTCAGTTTGAGCTGTAGTTTGGGAACCATTGTTCTTCAAAACTTTGACACAAAACATGGTATTAAGTAGAACTATCCTAGCGGTATACTATATTCGGCTTTCTTTCTGCCTTTTCCTTCCTGGTGTGGACATGATGGAAGAAACCTGTCGTGGACATATGCAGGCCCAGGAGGGTGCCTCTGTCTTTGTAATCTATCTGGGCATTATTGGTTACTAATGGATGGGTTTTCCTTCCGCAAATGGGTATCACTGTGAATGTTGGGAGACTGGTTTGGAATTTCCATTTTTCTACGTAGTTATTTCACCTATCTATGTCCCGTCTGGTGTAGTGCTCGTGATTATGGATGGGGGAGGTGTAGGATGGGAGGTGTATGGATGGGGGAGGGTGTTTGGAGGGTGTATGGATGGGAGGGGTGTATGGATGGAAGGTATGGATGGGGGAGAGGTATAGATGGGAGGGTATGGGTGGAAGAGGTATGGATGGGGAGGTGTATGGATGGGGAGGGGTGTATGGATATGGGGTGGATGGGGGAGGTGTATGATGGGGGAGGGTATGGATATGGGAGGGTGGGATGGGGGAGGGGTGTATGGATGGGGAGAGTGTATAGATGGGGAGGGTGTATGATGGGGAGAGTGTATGGAAGGGGAGGGTGTATGGATGGGGAGGGGTATGGATGGGGTGGGGTGTGTGGATGGGGAGGTGTGTGGTTGGGGAGTGTGGTTGGGAGGGTGTATGGATGGAGGAGGTGGGGAAGGTGGATGGGGAGAGTGTATGGATGGGGGAGGGTGTATGGATGGGAGAGTGTATGGATGGGGAGGGTGTGGATATGGGAGGGGTATGATGGGGAGGGTGTGGATGGGGAGGTATGGATGGGGAGGTATGGAAGGGGAGGGTGTATGGATGGGGGAGGGTATGGATGGGGGGAGGTGTATGGGATGGGGGGAGTGTATAGGATGGGGAGGTTGTATGGATGGGGAGAGTGTATGGATGGGGGAGGGGTGGTTGGAGGGGTGTTGGTGGGGGGTATGGATGGGGAGGTATGGATATGGGGAGGGTGTATGGATGGGGGAGGGTGGGATGGGGGGAGGTGTATGGATGGGGAGAGTGTATGGAAGGGGGAGGGTATGGATGGGGGGAGGTGTATGGATGGGGAGGGTGTATGGATGGGGAGGGGTGTATGGATGGGGAGGTTAGGTGGATGGGGAGAGGGATGGAGAAGGGTGTATGGATGGGAGGGTGTGGATGGGGGAGAGTGTATAGATGGGGGAGGGTGTATGGATGGGGAGAGTGTATGGATGGGGAGGGTGTATGGATGGGGAGGGTGTATGGATGGGGAGGGTGTATGGATGGGGGGAGTGTGTATGGATATGGGAGGGGTGTATGGATGGGGGAGGTATGGATATGGGATGGGTGTATGGATGGGGGAGAGTGTATGGATGGGGAGAGTGTGTATGGATGAGGGAGGTGTGGATGGGGAGTTTGTATGGATGGGGAGGGGTGTATGGATGGGAGAGTGTATGGATATGGGAGGGGTGTATGGATGGAGAGATGTGTTTGGTTGGAGGGTGGGGCGAGGCGTCACTTGCAGGCAGCCTGGGTGGTGGGGAGGGGCAGGGCGGTGGAGGGCAGGAAGTGTGGACTGCTCCCACCGTTCCGCTGAATGTGGGTGGTGGTGGTGGTGGTGGTAGTGGTGATGGTGGTGGTGGTGGTGGTGGTGGTGGTCGGGTCGTGGTGGTGGTGGTGGTGGTGGGTGTTAGTGGAGGTGGTGGTGTGTGGTGGTGGTGGTGGTGGTGGTGTTGGTGGTGTTGGTGGTGGTGGTGGGGTTGGTGGTGGCGGTGGTGGTGGTGGTGGGTGGTGGTGGTGTTGAGTTGGTGGTGGTGGTGGTGGTGGTGGTGGTGGTGGTGGTGGTGGTGTTGGTGGTGGTGTTGGGTGGTGGTGGTGGTGGTGGTGTTGGAGTGGTGGTGGTGGTGGTGGTGGATTAGTAATGGTGGTGAGTTGGTGGTGGTGGTGGTGGTGGTGGTGGTGGTGATTGCGCTGGTGGTGAGTTCGGTGGTGGTGGTGGTGGTGGGTTGGTGGTGGTGGTGGTGGCAGGTGGTGTATGGTGGTGGTACAGTAAAGGGTATTGTGGTGGTGGTGGTATTATAGTGGTGATAAATTGGTGGTGGTGGTGTTAGGTGGTGGTGGTGGCATTAGTGGTGTGGTGGTGGTGGTGGTGCAGGTGTTTGTAGGTGGTGGGGTTGTGGTGGTGGTGGTTATGGTAGTGGTGGTGGTGGTGGGGTGTTAGTGGTGGTGGATTAGGTGGTAGTGGTGGTGTTTGGTGGTGGTGGTGGTGGTGGTGGTGTTAGTGGTGGTGTTGGTGGGAAAGTGGTGGATTGGTGGTGGTGGTGGTGGTGGTGGTGGTGGTGGTGGTGTGAGAGGTGGTGGTGGATTGGGGTGGGGTTGGTTAGTGGTGGTGGTGGTGGTGGTTGGATGGTGGTGGTGGAAGTTATTGGTGGTGGTGGTGGTGGTGGTGGATTAGTAATGGTGGAAGTGGTTGGTGGCGGTATTAGCAGGTGTTGGTGGTTGGTGGTGTTGGTGGTGGTGGTGGGCGTTATGGTGGTGTTAGTTGGTGGTGGTGTTAGTTGGTGGTGGTGGTGGTGGTGGTGGTGGTGGTGGTTGTGGTGGTGGTGTTGGTTGAGGTGGTGGTGTTAGTGGTGGCGAATGGTGGCGGCGGTTTGTGGTGGTGGTTGAGTTGATGTTGTTAGTGGGGTTGGTGGTGGTGTAGTGGTGGTGGATGTGTTTGTGGAGTTGTGGTGGCGGTGGTGTTGTGGTGGTGGTGGTGGTGGCGGGTGGTGGTGTTAGTGTGGTGGTGGTGGTTGGTGGTGGTGTTTATGGTGGTGGTGAAGTTGCTGCTGTTAGTGGTGGTGTTGGTGGTGGTGGTGGTGTTAGTGGTGGTGGTGGTGATGGTGGTGGTGTTTGTGGTGGTGGTGGTGAAGTGGTTGGCGTTGGTGGTGGTTGTGTTGGTGGTGGTGGTGTTAGTGGTGGTGGTGGTGTTGGTGGTGGTGGTTGTAATGGTTGAGTGGTTGTGGTGGTGTGGTGTTGGTGGTGTTAGTGGTGGTGGTGGTGGTGTTAGTGGTGGTGGTGGTTAGTGGTGGTGGTGGTTGAGGTGGTGTTAGTGGTGGTGGTGATGGTGGTGGTGGTGTTGGGTGGTGGTTGGTGTGTTGTGGTGGTGGTGGTGGTGTTGGTGGTGGTGGTGGTGTGGTGGTGGTGGTGGTGTTGTTGTGGTGGTGGTGGTGTGGTGGCGTTAGTGGTGGTGGTGTGGTGGTGTTTGAATTGTTGGTGGTGGTGGTGGTGGCGTTGGTGGTGGGGTGGATTGTTAGTTGGTGTTGGTTGGTGGGTTGGTTGGTGGTTGGTTGGATGGTGGCGGTGTTGGTTGGTTGAGTTGAGTTGGTGTTGGTGGTTGGTGGTGGTTGATTGAAGTTAGTTGATTTGAGTTGGTGTTGATTGGTTTGGTGATTGAGTTGAAGTTGGTTGGTTGAGTTGGTGGTCGTTGTTGATTGATTGGTTGAAGTTGGTTGAGTTGATTGGTTGGTTGGTTGAGTTGTTTGATTGAGTTGAAGTTGGTGGTGGTTGGTTAGTTGGTTGATTGAGTTGGTTGGTGGTGAAAGTTGATTGGTTGAAGTTGTTGGTGGGTTGGTTGGTGGTGGTGGTGGTGGGGTCGTGGGGTGGTGATGGTGTTGGTGGTGGTGAGGTGGTGTGGTGGTGGGGTGGGGTTGGTGGTGTTGAAATTGGTGGTGGTGGTGGTTGGTGGTGTTGAGTGGTTTGAGGTTAGTTGAGGTGGTGGTTGGTGGTTAGGTGAGTTGAGTTGGTTGAGTTGGTTTATTGATTGAGTTGGTGGTGGGTTGGTGGTTAGTTGGTTGGTGAGAGTTGGTGGTTGAGTTGAGTTGGTTGAGTTGGTTGATTGGTGGGGTTGAGTTGAGTTGAGTTGAGGTTTTAATGGTTGGTGGTGGTTGGTTGAGGTTAGTTGATTGAGTTGGTTGGTTGGTGGGGTTTGTTGAGTTGGTTGAGTTGGTTGGGTTGGTTGATTGGTTGGTTGAGGGTTGTTGAAGTTGTTGATTGGGGTTGGTTGGTTTAGTTGAGTTGTTGGTTGAGTTGAAGTTGGTTGATTTGGATTGTTGGTGTGAGTTGGTTGGTTGTTGATTGGTTGGTTGAAGTTTGGTGGTGGTTGTTTGTGATTGGTTGGTTGGTGGTGGTGGTGGTGGTGATTGTGGTGTTAGTTGGTGGTGGTGGTGGTGGTGGTGGTTGATTGGTGGTGGTTGAGTTGGTGGTTGTGGTTTGTTGGTGAGTTGGTTTGGTTGGTTGGTTAGGTGGTTGAGTGGTTAGTTGGTTGGTTAGTTGATTGGTTGGTTGGTTGGTTGGTTGATTTGATTGAGTTGGTTGGTTGATTGAGGTTGAGTTGAGTTGGGGTGGGTGTTGGGGTGGTGGTGGTTGAGTTGGTTAGTTGGGGTTGAAGAGTTGGTTGGTTGGTGGGGTTTGGTGGTTGGTTGGTGATGGTTGGTTGGTTGATTTGAGGTGAGTTGGTTGGTGTTGAGTTGAGGTTGGTTGAGGTTGATTGGTGATTGAGTTGGTGGTTAGTTGGGTTGATTGGTGGTTGATTGGTTTGTTGGTTGAGTTGGTTGTTGTTGTGGTTGGTGGGGTGGTGGTGGTGGTTGATTGGGGGTGGTGGTGGTGGTGGTGGTGAGGGTGGTTGGTGGTGGTGAAGTTGAGTGGTGGTTAGTTGGTGGTGTGGTTGGTGGTTGGTTTGGTCAGGTGATGATTGAGGGTTGGTGGTGATGAGTTGGTTGGTGTTGATTGAGTTGGTTGGGGTTGAGGTTGGGGTTGGTGAAGTGGTTGGTGGTTGGTTGGAGTTGGTTGAGTTGAGTTGAAGTTGAGTTGGTTGGTTGAGTTGGTTGATTGGTTGTTGGTGTTGGTGGGGTGGTTGAATTGGTTGATTGGGGTGGTGGTGGTGGTGGTGGGGTGGTGGTGGTGGTGGAAGTGGTGTTGGTGGTGGTGGAGGTTGTTGGTGGTGGTGGGGTGAGTGGTGGTGGTGGGGTGGTGGTGGTGGTGGGGGTGGTTGTTGGTGGTGGTGGTGGTGGTGTTGGTGGTGGTGGTGGTGGTGGTGGTGAGTTGGTGGTGGTGTTGAGTTAGTTGGTGGTGGCGTTGGTGGTTGATTGAAGTTGGTTGGTTGTTTGTTGGTGGTGGGGTTGGGGTTGGTGGTTGGGGTTGAGGTGGTGGTTGGTGGGGTTGGTGGTTGGTTGAGTTGGTTGATTGGTGGGTGGAGTTGGTTGGTGGGTTGAGTTGGTGGTTGGTTGAGTTGGTTGGGTTGTTGAGTTGGTTGGGGTTGGTTGGTTGAGTTGATTTGATTGGTTGGTTGAGGTTGGTTGAGTTGGTTGATTGGTTGTTGAGGTCAGTTGGTTGATTGGTGGTTGTTGGTGGTCAGTTGGTTGAAGTTGGTTGTTGAGTTGATTTGGTGGTTGGTGGTGGTTGGTGGTGGTGGGGTGTTTGAAGTTGGTGGGTGAAGATTGAGGTGGTGGTGTGATTGGTGTTTGTGGTGGTTGGTGTGGTTGTGGGTGGTGGTGGTGTTGGTGGTGGTTGAAGTTGAAGTTGAGTTGAGTTGATTGGTTGAGGTGAGGTTGGTGAAGTTGATTGGTTGATTGGTGTTGGGGTGGTGATTGGTGGTGTTGGTGGTGGGGTTGAGGTGGTTGATTGAGTTGAAGTTGAGTTGGTTGTGGTTGAAGTTGAGTGGTTTGGTGATTGGTTGGTTGAAGTTGAGTTGGTGATTGGTGAAGTTGAAGTTGATTGGTAGTTGGTTGATTTGAAGTTGGTTGGTTGAATTTGGTTGGTTGGTGGGTTTGGTGATGGTTGAGTTGAAGTTGTGGGTGAGGTTGGTTGATTGGTGGGGGTTTGTTGGTGGTTGGTTGATTGGGTTGGGGTGAAAGTTGGTTGAGTTGGTTGTTGATTGGTTGGTTGATTGGTTGGTGTTGGTGAGTTGTTGGTGGAGTTGGTTGGTTGGTGGTGTTGGTGGTGTGTTGGTAGTTGATTGGTGGTGGTGGGGTTTGTTGGTTAGTTGGTGGTTGTTGGTGGTGGGTGGTTGGTGGGTGGTGAATTGGTTGGTTGAGGTGAGTTGTGTTGTGGTGGTTGAGTTGATTGAGATTGGTGAAGTTGGGGTTGAAGTTGGGGTTTGAAGTTGGTTGGTTGAGATTGAAGTTGAAGTTGATTGAGTTAGTTGAGGTTGGGTTTGGTGAGTTGATTGAGTTGAGTTGAGTTGGGGTTGGTGTTGAGTTGGTTGGTTGATTGGTGAAGTTGAGTTGAGTTGAGTTGAGTTGAAGTTGAAATTGGTTGAGTTGGTTGATTGAGTTGGTGGTGATGGTTGAATTGGTTGAAGTTGAGTTGTGGGGTGGTTGGGGTGTGGTTTGATTGGTGGTGGATTGTTGGTGTGGTTGGTTGTTGGTTGGTGGTTGGTGGTGGTGGTGGTGTTGGTGGTGGTGTGGTGGGTGGTGGTGGGGTGGTGGTGGTGAGGTGGTGGTGGTGAGTGGTGGTGGTGGGTTGGTGGTGGTGGTGGTGGTGGTGTGTTGGTGGTGGGGTTGGTGGTTGGTGGTGTTGGTGGTGGTGGGGTGTTGGTGGTGTGGGGTGGTGGGTGGTTGGTGTTGGTGTGGGGTGGGTTGGTGGTGGGTGGTGGGGTGGGTGAGTTGGTGGTTGGTTGGTGGTGTTGGTGGTTGGTTGGTTGGTTGGTTGTTGATGGTGGGGTGGGGGTTGGGGTGGTGGTGGTGGTGGGGTTGTTGTGTGGTGGTGGTGGGGTGGTGGTTGGGTGGTTGGTGGTGGTTGTGGTGAGTGGTGGTGGTGGTGTTTAGTGAGGTGGTTGGTGGTGGTGTGAGATGAAGGTGAGTTGGTGGTGGTGAGGTGGGGTGAAGTTGGTGAGGTGGTTGAATTGGTGGTTGGTGAAGTTGGTGGTTGGTTGAAGTTGGTTGGTGAAGTTGATTTGAGGTGGTGGGGTTGGTTGAGTTGGTGAATTGGTCAGTTGAGTTGATTGAGTTGAGTTGGTGGGGTTGGGGTGGGGTGGGGTTGGTTGATTGGTTGATTGAGGTGATGGTTGGTTGAGGATTGGTGGGGTGGTTGGTGGTTGGTTGAAGTTGAGGTTGTTGAGTTGGTGATTGGTGGTTGGTTGGATGTGGTAGTTGGTGTGGTTGGTTGATTGAGTTGGTGTGGTGGTGGTTGGGGAGTTGATTGAAGTTGATGGTGTGGTGGTTGATTGGTTGAGGGTGGATGGTGGTTGGTTAGTTGTTGGTGGTTGGTGGGGTGGGGTGGTGGTGGGTTTGTGGTGGTGGTGTGGTGGTGAATTGGTGGTGATTGGTGTTGAGTGGTGGTGGTGGTGGTGGTGGTGCAGTGGTGGTGGTGGTGGTTGCTGTTGTTGAGTGATGGTAGTTGGTTGGTGGTTGGTGGTTGGTGGTTTGTTGGTAGTTGGTTGATTGAGTTGATTGAGAGGTTAGGTTGAAGTTGAGTTGGGGTGGTTGGGATTGAGTTGAGTTAGTTGATTGGGTTGAAGTTGAGTTGAGTTGGTTGGGAGGTGGTTGGTTGGTTGGTTGAAGTTGGGGTGGTTGAAGTTGGGGTTTGATTGGTGGGTTGGTTGGGGTGATTTGATTGAAGTTGATTGATTGAGGTTGGTTGGTTGGTTGAGTGTGTGGTGGTTGGTTGATTGAGGTGGTTGGGGGTGGTTGGTTTGTGTTGGTTGGTTGGGGTTGTTGGTGGTGAGTTGGTGGGGTGGTGGTGGTGGTGGTGATGGTGTTAGTGGGTGGTGGTGGTGGTGATTGGTGTGAAGTTGGTGGTGGTGTTGAAGATTGGTTGAAGTTGGTGGTGAGGTGGGGACATTGATTGGGGTTGATTGGTTGGTGTTGATTGGGGTTGGTTGGTGGTTGAGTTGAGTTGAGTTGATTGGTTGAGGTGTGGGTGAAGTTGATTGAGATTGGTGGGGTGAAAGTTAGTTGGTTGTTGATTGGTTTGTTAGTTGGGTTGGTTGGTTGAAAGTTGATTTGATTGAGTTGGTTGAAGTTGGTTGATTGGTTGGTTGGTTTGTTGATTTGATTGGTTGGTTGGTTGATTGGTTGATTGAAGTTGAAGTTCAGTTGGTGGTTGAAGTTGAGTTGAGTTGATTGTTGATTGAGTTGATTGGTGAGTTGAAGTTGATTGAAGGTTGGTTGTTGGTGGTTGAAGTTGGTTGTTGATGGTTGGGGTTGGGTTGGTGGGGACATTGGTTGAAGGTGGATGTGGGGTTGAAGTGGTGGTGAGTTGGTGGTGGGTGGTGGTGGGGTGGTGGTGGTGGGTGAGATGGTGGGGTGGTGGTTGGTTGGTTGGTTGGTTGGTTGGTTGGTGTTGGGTGGTTGGTTGGTGGGGTGGTTGGTGGTTGGTGGTGGTTGTGGTGGGTTGGTGGGGTGGGGTTGGTGGTTGTGGTTGGTGGTTGGGGTGGCGGTTGGTGGTGTTGGTTGGTGGGTGGAGTTGGTGTTGGTTGAGTGGTTGGTGGTGGTTGAGTTGGTGGTTGAAGTTGGTTGGTTGGTTGGTGGTGGAGTTGGTTGTTTGGTTGAAGTTGGTTGGTTGGTTGTTGTTGGTTGGTTGGTTGTGAGTGGTGGTTGTGGTGGTGGTGGCGTTGAGTGGAGTGGTGGTGGTGGTGGTGGTGGGGTGTTAGTGGGTGGGTGGGGTTGGTGGGTTGGGGTGAGTTGAGTTGGATGGGTGGGGTGAGTTGGTTGGTGGGGTGGTCAGGTGGTTAGTTGAAGTTGATTGAGTTGGTTGTTGATTTAGTTGGTTGGTTAGGTTGATTGATTGAGTTGGTTGGTGGTGTTTGAGTTGGTTGGTTGGTTGGTTGAAGTTGGTGGTGTGGTTGGTTGAGTTGGGTTGGTTTGGTGGTGATTGTGGGTGATAGTTGAGTTGGATTGGTGGTTGGTGTTGATTGGTTGGTTGGTTATTGTTGGTTGGGTTTTGGTGGTGGTGTGGTGGTGTGATGGTGTTGGTGGTGGGGTGGTGGGGTGGTTGGTGGTGGGGTGGTGGGGTGGTTGGTGGTGGTGGTTGGTGGTGGTGGTGGTGGGTTGGTGGTGGTGGTGGTGTTAGTGGTGGTGGGGTTGGTGGTGAGTTGGTTTGTGGTGGTTGAGGTGGTTGTGTGGTGGTGGTGGTGGGGTGTTGGTGGGGTGAAGTTGAGTTGGGGTTAGTTGAAGTTGGTTGAGTTGAGTTGGTTAGTTGATTGAGTAGTTGGAGTGATGGTGTGAAGGTTAGTTGTTGATTGGGTGAGGTTGGTTGGTGGTTTGTTGTTGAAGTTGAGTTGGTTGGTTGAGTTAGTTGAGTTGATTGGTTGATTGATTGGTTGGTTGAGTTGAGTTGTTGGTTGGTGATTTGAGGGTGGGTTGGTGAGATTGGTTGTTAGTGTGTGATTGGTTGATTGGGGTGGTTGGTTAGTTGAGTTGGTTGGTTGTTGATTGGTTGATTGGTGTTGGTGTTGGTTGGGGTGGGGTTGATTGGGGTGGGGTGGTGGGGGTGGTGGTGGGGTGTGGTGAGGTTGAATTGGTGGAGTTGGTGGTGGTGGTGGTGTGGGGGTGGTGTGGTGGGTGGTGGGGTGGTGGTGGTGGTGGGTGTGGTTGAGTTGAGTTGGTGGGGTGGGTGGTTGGTGGGGTTGGGGTGGTTGGTTGGTTGGTTGGTTGGGGTGGTTGGTGGGGTTGAAGTTGGTTGGAGTTGGGTTTGGTGAAGTTGATTGGGGGTTGGTTGATTGATTGGGGTTGGTGGGGAGTTGGTTGAAGTTAGTTGAGATCGTTGAAGTTGTTGGGGTGGTTGATGATTGGTTGGGGTGGTTGGTGGGTGGAGTTGATGTTGGTGGTTGATTGGTGGTGGGTTGTTGATGGTTGAGTTGGTTGGTTGGTTGGTGGTGGTTGGTTTGTGGGGTGGGGTTGGTTGGTTTGTGGGAAGAAGTGAATTGAATTGGTTGTTGAATTGGTGGGGTGAAGGTTGGTTGAGGTTGAGGTTGAATTGAGTTGAGGTTGAAGTTGAGTTGATTGAAGTTGAGTTGGTTGAAGTTAGTTGGTTAGTTGAAGTTGGTTGGTGGTTGGTTGATTGAATTGGGGGTTTGAGGTTGGTTGAGTTGAGTTGAGTTGGTTGAAGTTGAAGATGGTTTGAGTGGGGGTTGGTTGTTGAAGTTGAGTTGTTGTTGAAGTTGGTTGGTGATTGATTGAGAGTTGATTGAAGTTGATTGAGTTGGATTTGAGTCAGTAGTTTGTTGAGTTGAGATTGGTGTGGTTGGTGGTTGGTTTAATTGATTGATTGATGGTTAGTTGGTTGGTGTGGTGGTTGATTGGTGGGTGGTGGTGGTGGTGGTGGTGGTGGTTGGTGGGTGTGGTGGTTGGTGGTGGTGGTGTTGGTAATGGTGGTGAGTTGTTGGTGGTGGTTGGTGAGTTGGGGTGGTGAAGTTAGTTGAGTTGGTTGGTGGGGTTGAGTTGAGTTGGTTGAGTTGGTTAGTTGGTGTGATAGTTGGTTGGTGGTTGTAGTTGAGTTGATTGAGGTTGGTTGAGGTTGATTGAAGTTGAGTTGAGGTCAGTTGGGTGAAGTTGAAGTTGGTTGAGTTGGTTAGTTGGTGGTTGAGTTGGTTGAGGTTGGTTGGGGTTGATTTGATTGGTTGGTTGGATTTGATTGGTGGTGGGGTTGGTTGATTGGTTGGTCGGTTGGTTGGTGTTGAGATGATTGAGTTGGTTGATTTGATTGGTGAGTTGATTGGTGAGTTGAGGTTGGTTGATTGATTGGTTGGTTGGGGTGGTTGATGGTTGTTGGTTAGTTGGTTGAGTTGATTGGTTGGTTAGTTGGTGAGTTGGGAGTTGGGGTGAGGGTGGTTGATTGTTGATGGTGGAAGGTGGTGGTGTTAGTGTGGTGGTGGATGTGGTGTTGGTGGAGTTGGTGGTGTTGGTGGTGGTGGTGTTGGGGTTGGTGAGTTGGTGGTTGGGGTGGGGTGTTGGTGGTGGTGTGGTTGAGTTGGTGGGGTTGGATTGTGGTTGGTGGGGGCAGTTGATTGGGGTTGGGGTTGGGGTTGGTGGGTTGGTTGAGATTGGGTTGGTGGGGTGGGGTGGGGTATTGGTGGCAAAGTGGTCGTTGGTGAAGGTGGTGGTGGTTGAATTGGTGTGAAATTGGTGGTGGTGAGATTGATTTAAGTTGATTAGTTGGTTGTGGTTAGGGTGGTGGGTGGTTAGTTGAGTTAGTTGAGTTGTTGAGTTGGGTTGAAGTTGAGTTGAAGGTTGGTTGATTGGGAGTTGAGTTGAAGTTGTTGAGTTGAGTTGGTGAAAGTTGAGGTTGAGTTGGTAGTTGGTTGGTTGGTTGGTTTGGTTGAGGGTCGGAGTTGGGGTGGGGTGGGTTGGGGTTGAGTTGGTTGAGTTGATTGGTAGTTGAGTTGGGTTGGGTTGAGTTGGTTGAGTTGGTTGGTTGAGTTGGTTGAGTTGGTTGATTGGGGTTGGGGTTGAAGTTGGTTGGAGTGTGGTGGTGGTGAATTGAGATTGTGAAGTTGATGTGAGTTGATTGTGATTGAGGTGAGTTGGTGGTGAAGTTGAGTTGAGATTGATTGGTGGGTGTGGGGTGGGTTGGTTGAGTTGGTGGTTTGTTGGTTGGTGGTTGAGTTGAGTTGAAGGGTTGAGGGTTGAGTGGGTTGGTTGTTGGTTGGTTGGTTGGTGTGTTGAAGTTTGGGGTGGGGTTGTGAGTTGGTTGGTTGTGAGAAGTTGGTTGGTTGGTTGAGTTAAGTTGGTGGGGTGGGGAGTTGGAATTGAGTTGGTTGGTGGAGTTGGGGTTGGTTGGAGTTGGGGTTGGGGTTGGTTGGGGTTGGTGGTGGGGTGAGTTGATGGTTGATTGAAGTTGGTAGTTGGTGGTGGTGAAGTTGATTGATGGTGTGAGTTGGTTGGTTGGTGGAGTTGGTGTGAGGTGGTGGTGGTGAGGTTGATTGGTGGTGTGGTGGGGTGAAATGATGAAGTGGTGAATTGAAGTTGAATTGAGTGGTGGTGAGGGTTGGTCAGTTGAGACAAGTTTGTGGATTGAGGTTGAGTTGGGTGAGGTTGAATTGAGGTGGATGGTGAGTTGAGATTGGTGGTGGATTGGTGGGTGGTGGGGAGTTGGGTGGGGTGTGGTGAGGTGGGTGGTGAGTTGGTGGGGTGGGTGGGGTGGTGGTGGTGGGGTGTGGGGTGGGTGGTGTGGTGGGGTTGGTGGGGTGGTTGATTGGGGGGTTGGTGGGGTGGGGTGGTGGTGGGGGTGGTTGGGGTTGGGGTGGGGTTGGGGTGGTGGTTGGTGGTGGTGGGGTGGTGGTGTGGGGTGGTGTGGTGGGGTTGGGTGTGGGGTTGGTTGGTTGGTGGTGGTTGGTTGAAATTGGTGAAGGTTGATTGATTGATGGTGTAGAGATTGAATTGGGTTAGTTGATTGAGTTGGTGGTGGTGAGATGAGTTGAAGTGAAGTTGAGTTGATTGGGTGGTGGTTGAAGTTGAAGTTGAGTTAGTTGATTGAAGTTGAGTTGATTGAGTTGAAGTTGAAGTTGAGTTGAGTTGAGTTGAAGTTGAGTTGAGTGGGGTTGGGGTGAGTTGAGAAGTTAGTTGAAGTTGAAGTTGATTGAGGTGATTGAGTTGATTGGTTGAGTTGATTGAAGTTGAGTTGATTGATTGAGTTGAAGTTGATTGAGTTGAAGTTGATTGAAGTTGATTGAAGTTGGTGAAGTTGAGTTGGAGTTGATTGGTTGATTGGTGAGTTGGTTGAAGTTGAAGTTGAAGTTGAGTTGGTGGAAGTTGGTGGTTGGTTGGGTGAGGGTGGTGGTGTGGTTGGTGAATTGATTGGTGGGAAGTGGTGGTGGTGGTGGGTGTGGTGGTGAGTGGTGGTGTGGTGGTGGGTGGTGGTGGTGGTGGTGAAGATTGGTGAAGATTGAGTTGGTGGTGGTGAGGGTGAGGTGGTGAGGTGGTGAGTTGGTGAGATGGAATTGAGTTGAGTTGATTGAGTTGAAGTTGGGGTGTGATTGAGGTGGGGTGGGGTGGTGGTGTGGTTGATGGAGTTGAAGTTGGTTGATTGAAGTTGAGTTGATTGTTGATTAGTTGGTTGGTAGTTGAAGTTGGTAGTTGGTGTGGTTGATTGGGGTCAGTTGGTGGGGGTGGTTGGTGGTGGGGTGGGGTGAGTTGGTGGGGTGTGGTTGATTGGTTGGTTGGTGGGTGGGGTGGTGGTGGGGTTGGTTGGTTGATTGGGTTGGTGGTTGTTGGGGTGGGGTGATTGGTGGTGGGGTGGGGTTGGGGTGGGGTGGGGTTGGTGGTGGTTGGTGTGGTTGGTGGTTGGTTGGTGTGGTGGTGAGGTTGGTGGGGTGAGTTGAGTTGGTTGATTGGTTGGTTGGTGTGAAGTTGGTGTGGTGGATTGGTGGTGAGTTAGTTGGTGGTGGTGGTGATTGGTGAAGTTGATTGGTGGTGTGGTGGGATTGGTGGTGTGATTGTTGGTGTGGTTGAGGATTGGTGGTAGTTGATTGGGTGAGTTGAGTTGGTTGATTGAGTTGGTGAAGTTGATTGAAGTTGAGTGGGGTGGTGGTGTGGGTTGATGTTGGTGGTGGTTAGTTGAGGTGAGTTGAGTTGGTGGAAGTTGATTGGTAGTTGATTGAAAGTTGAAGTTGAAGTTGAGGTGAAGTTGAAGTTGAAGTTGATTGAAGTTGATTGGTTAGAGATTGGTTGATTGAAAGTTGATTGAGTTGAGTTTAAGTTGATTGATTGGGGTAGTTGAAGTTGGTGGGGTGATTGATTGATTGGTGAAGTTGAAGTTGAAGTTGAAGTTGGTTGGTTGGGGTGGATTGAGATTGGTTGGGGTGTGAATTGAGATTGGTTGGGGTGGTGGTGGTGGTTGGGGTGGTTGTGTTGGTTAAGTTGGTGCAGTTGGTTGGTGGTTGGTTGGTGGTGGGCCAGTGTGGTGAAAGGTGGTGGTGAATTGGTGGGGTGGTGGTGGTGGTGAATTGGTGGTGGTGGTGGGTGGTGGGGTGGTGATTGGTTAGTTGGTTGAGTTGAGATTGGTTGGTGGTGAAAGTTGGTGAAGTTGAGGTTGTGAGGTGAGTTGGTGTGAGGTGGGGTGATTGGTGAAGTTGATTGAGGTAGATGAAGTTGAAGTTGAGGTTGAAGTTGATTGATTGAGTTGGTTGGTGAGGGTGGGGTTGATTGAGGTTGAGTTGATTGATTGGTTGAGTTGAGTTGAAGTTGAGTTGAGGATTGAAGTTGGTTGATTGATTGAAGTTGAGTTGAGGTTGGTTGATTGAAGTTGAAGTTGATTGATTGAAGTTGATTGATTGAAGTTGAGTTGGTGGGTGGGGGTGATTGAGTTGGTTGATTGAGTTGGTGTGAGTTGAGTTGGAGTTGGTTGAAGTTGATTGAAGTTGATTGAAGTTGGTGGATTGGGGTGTGGTTAGTTGGTGAAGTTGGTGGTGGTGGGGTGGTTGAGTTGGTGGTGGTGTGGTGGTGAATTGTGAATGGGTGGTGGTGGTGGTGGAAGTTGGTGGTAGATTGAGTTGAGTTGGTGATTGGTGGTGAAGTTGAGTTGGGTGAGTTAGTGGTGGATTGTGGTGGGGTGGATTGGAGTTGGGGTGGGGTGGGTGGTGGGTTAGTTGATTGTTGGTGGTTGAAGTTGATGTTGGTGTTGGTGGTGGTTGTGTTGGTTGGTGTTGGTGAAGTTGATTGAGATTGAAGTTGATTGAGTTGGTGGGGGTGGTTGGTTGGTTGATTGATTGGTGGTGTTGGTTGGTGGTTGGAGTTGATTGATTGGGTTGAGTTGATTGGTGATTGGTTGGTTGATTGGTTGAGAGTTGGTTGGTGTTGGTTGAGAGGTGGTTGATTGAGATTGATTGGTTGAAGTTGATTGGTTGAAGTTGGTTGGTGGTGGTGGTGGTTGGTGGTGGTTGGTTGGGGGTGTTGATTGGTGTGGTTGTTGATGTTGGGGTGGTGGGGTGTGGTTGGTGTGGTGGTTGGTTAGGGTGGGATTGGTGGGTGGTGAAGTTGGTGGGGTGGTGTGTGGTGGTGGTGGTGGTGGTGGTGGTGGTGGTGGTGGTGGTGGGGTGAATTGAGATTGGGGTGGTGGGTGGTGGTGGTTGGTGTGGTGATTGGGTGGGTGGTGGTGGTGGTGAGTGGGGTGGGGTGGTGGTTGTGGGGTGGTGGTGGTGGTGGTGGTGGTTGGTGGTGGTGGTGGTGGTGGTGGTGGTATTGATTGGTTGGTGATGGTGGAGTTAGTTAGTTGGTGGTGGTGTGGTTGGTGTATTGGTGGTTTGGTTGGTGAGTTGAGGTGGTGGTTGAGGTTGGTGGGTGGGGTTTGTTTGGTGGGGTGGTGGTGGTTTGGTTGGTGGTGAGTGGTTTGGTTGGTGGGGTGGTGGGGTTGAGGTGGTTGAGGTTGAAGGTTGGTTGGGGTGGTGGTGGTTTGGTGGGGTGGTGGGGTTGTTTGATTGGTGGTGGTTGGTTGGTTGGTTGGTTGAGTTGATTTGGTTGTTGATTTGTTGATTTGAATTTGGCCTGTGGGTTCGTTGGGACCAAGACTATAATTATGTTTCTGATAAAGTTGACCTGTATATTACCCACAGATAAAACACAAGTTATTTACACAACATAAGTTCCACCATTCCCCACAAGTTTCCTAAACCAAATACACACACCAAAAAAAGAAAATTATTTACATTAGTTGTTTTTTCTTAATTCTTTCTCACTGCTCTCTTAATTTCGTAATATATCTTGAGAAAAAATAATTTGTTTTAAATTATAGATCGGATACCTGTTGATACTAAATTCTATTCGAGTTTATAAAATGGGTAGATGGTTAAGGAAAATATTAAAGCTTATAGATATGCATTAGGATAGAGAGATGCATTAATAATATAGAAATGCATCAATATTAGATAAATGCATATTATAAAAATGCATTGATATTAGAGAAATGCATACGATTATAGAACTGCATTACATTATAGAAATGTATCAATAATTATAGTCACTGCACTTTCAGAAATGGATCACAGTTCAATATTTATACAAACACATTCTTGACTACAAACACTCAGCTGTATCTGTAAAAGGCATCCATGTTATGAAAATTTATTATTACTCTAGGAAAAAAACCGCCTTCACCAGTCATGCGTTCTTCTTATAAAAAATAAATAAAACGCCCTCGTGTTTGTATGAATCCCTGACGCTTATAAGAACTGCATTTCACTCTTCACCTGCATTTTATTTTATATTATTTTTCCTCCTAGAGAATACATCTTTACTCGGATTTCCTCATAAATAATAAATGTATTTACTTAATTCATATGGACTTTTTTTCCTCAAATGTAAGGATTTTTCCCCTCAAATATAGATTTATTTCCTCAAACATACAGAATTTTCCCTCAAACATAAAATTTTTCCCTCTCAGATATCCAGGTACCCTAGAAAAATCTCCCCACCATCGTGACTCCTTCGTTTTAATCTAAGATATATATTCACGTGAGTTTTTTTCTTCTTTAACTCAATGGTGTTTCTCGATCAATGTTGAGTTACTGCCGTCTCTGTTGCATACTAATGAATACCGTGTTGCAAGAGGCATTAGTCATGACCCTCCAAAAAATATCCTTCGTGGGATTACAACCTGGAGACCCTTGAGGCTCGAGAGAGATGTGAAGTTTGTGTGTGTTGGGTATAAATATTACTGGGTTTGATTTTACCTGATGATGGAAAAAGCTCAGAGGAGGAGAGTAACCCTGAGAGAAGTCCTGAGAGGGAGAGAAGTCCTTGGGGATGAGAGAAGCCCTGAGAGAAGTCCTGAAAGGGAGAGAAGCCCTGAGAGGGAGAGAAACCTGAGAGAGAAAGAAGCCCCGTAAGGGAAAAAAGTCCTGAGAAGGAGGGAAGCCCTGAGAGAAGTCCTGAAAGGGAAAGAGAGGTCCTGAGAGGGAGATAAGCCTTGAAAGGGTTAAAAGCACTGAGACAGAGAGAAGCCCTGGGAGGAGAGAATGGGAGAGGGAGCACCTATAGACACCCAGTAACATTCCTGAGCTCCTATGGGCATCTGTGAGCACCTGTGTTCTGCTTAACTGTGAACACCTATGAGACCGCGGAGCACTCATGAACCTCCATGAACACCTGTGAACATCCATAAACACCTATAATTACCCGTAAACATTTCTTAACACCCTTGAGCACCTGTAAGCAATTTTGAACACCTCTGAACACCCGTGAACATCCCTCCTGCCTACCTGAGCACCAGCAGGTAGAACTAAGTTAAACATCCTAACCTAACCTAACCTAACCTAAGCCAACACTCCTGAGGCTAATCTTATGCGACCATTATCAACATTAAGTCGGGATATGAATTCATTACTTGGCCCACGTTTACCTTTAAAGACAGACAGACAGACAGACAGACAGACAGACAGACACAAACACTTTCTTATTTTATACATTGCCCTCAACCCTTCATTTCTCCCTAAAGATAAATATAAAGATATCTCTACCTGGTGTTGAAGCTCACACCCGCCCAGTGCTCCTCGTGTTTAAGAGGGGCGGAGGGGTGTGGGTGAGGGTGAGGGGGTGAGAGGGAGGGGGAGGGAGGGGGAGGGGAAGAGAGGGGGTTGAGGGAAGCTACTGAGCGGCAGAAGAGGTGTATAATTTTCCGCCAAATTCAATCAGCGTAGCAGTTCCTGGGAGATGGCAGGGCGGCAAGGATGGAGGTAGGATGGCAGGGTAGCAGGGAGGAAGGCATGGACGTAGGCGGGCAGGATGGCAGGGTGGAAGGCAGGCAAAATGGAAAGGAGGGAGAAAGGGTGATAGAGAGAGTGGCAGGGTGGGTAGGAAGGATGCAGAATGGCAGGGAGGGAGGCAGGCTGGGTGGTTAGGTGGCAGGGTGGTCTAGGAGTGGCAAAGATTGAGGCAGGGTGGTAGGGTAACAGACTCTATGGATGGCAGGGTGATAGAAATGGACGAGGAAGAAAGGAGGTGGAAACGAAAGGAGGAAGAGAAGGAACGGGAGGAGGTGAGAGATGGGGAGGAAGAGGAAGGGAGGGAAGGGGCAGTAGCAATAGAAGGAAGAGGAGGAGGAGGAATGAAGCTTATATAAAACTAGCTTGGGTTAAATGTAGCAGAGAGTCACTTCAATTAAGCCAAGTCAACTGCACCACCACAACACCTGCAGGGGAGGGAGGGAGGATAATGGGGAGAGGGAGGGAGGGTGATTGGGAGAGGGGGGAGGGAGGGGGAGGAGGGAGGGCAAGATGGAGGGCATGACAGGTGCCTTGGGGCTGCTGCATTCACGGGGCGTTGGTCCTCAAGTGAACACCCGCAAGACGCTGATGATGTTTGTGTCACGATGTACTGCTAAGGGGGGTAAAAGGGGGGGTAAGGAGGGGGGGAATGGTGAGAGAGGAGGTGGAGAGGGAGAGGAGAGTTGATGGGTAGAGGGAGGGGATGGTTTGAGGATTAGATGGGAAGGGGTTAGGTTGGGTAAGGGATGGGTGTAGGGGGAAAGGAATGGGTTGAGGTGTGTTGGATAGGGGATGGAGGAGGGGAGGGAAGGAAGCGTTTACAGTGGTACAGAGGATAAAATAGGAAACGGAACTGTAACGTTTTATAACAATAGTTTTCTCCCCAAATAACAGAAGTCACACACACACACACACACACACATACACACACACACACATACACACACACACACACACACACACACACACTAAAGAAAAATATAAATAAAAAATACCACTTTAATTTCCACATCCAAGACAAGATAAATTTCCTATCTAAAAAATATTCTGCGGTATTTTTTCAAGTATTACCAATGGCCTTAAGATGTCACAATATGTATTTTACAACAGGCTAATTTAAAAGTATATTTAAGACATTTTCCATCAAATTTAAGAAAAAATAAGATTGAAAATATACGCGTAAAATTTAATTTGAAAACTTCTTTTGGATTTCGATTGAATGTAACTTTTTAAGGAATGGTATTGTAGTGGTGATGGTGTAGTGTAGTGGTGGTGGTGATAGGTATGTGGTATAAGAGTGTAGTGTGGAAATGTGGTAGTGGTGTGGTAATGTGGTGGTAGTGTGGTAATGTGGTGGTGGTGTGGTAATGTGGTGGTGGTGTGGTAATGCGGTGGTGGTGTGGTAAGTGTGGTGGACGTAAGGTAACTGTAGTAGCAAGGCGACATAATTGTGGTATATTAGTGGTAGTTGTGCGGTAATAGTGGTTGTGGTAGTGGTGGTGGTAGTTGTGGTAATAGTGGAAGTGTGATAGTGGTGAAATTAGGGTAGTGGTGTTTGGGTAATAATGGTGGTAGTGTGGTGGGATAGCGGTGGTCGTATGGTGACGGTAGTGTGATGCAGGTGGGGGTAGTAGCGGGAGTATGGTGGTGGTGTTGGTAGGGTAGTGGTGGTGTAGTAGTTGTCTGCTAGTGGCGCAGTGGTAGTGGCATATTGGCTGTGTAGTAGCAGTAGTAGTAGTAGTAGTTGCGTGGTAGTAGTGTAGTGGTTGTGTGATAGAAGAATAATCGTCGACAGTGTGTGGTAGGACTGACTAGACTGATTGACTGATTGACTGACTGAAGGTATGGTAGGAATGACTTTAGTGGTAGGAGTATGGTAGAGAAACAACGTATAAAAAACAGAAGGAACACAGATATAAATAGTATGTTTGTCATATGGTAGGTAACTTGTGGAAGCGGTCATGGCACAAGAGGTTAGGTTAGGTTAGGTGACCTTGAAAACATAAGAGTGTGGTAGTGAGTGGTTGGTCGCTGGTAGTCGTAATCATGTAAGTGGTAGTTAGATGATGGTAGTGGTCATGGTAACAGTATAGTCGTCATGAAGTGGTCGTATGGTCGTCACGGGTTAGGATCTTGTTGTAGTAGAGTAGTTGTTTGGTAGTCGTGTGGTAGCCGTGGTAGTCGTGTGATAGTCGGGGTAGTCGTGTGGTAGTTTGGTAGTCGTGTGATAGCCGTGGTAGTTGTATGGTAACTGTGGTAGCCGTGTGGTAGGTGTGGGGTAGCCGTATGGTAGTTGTGTGGGAGTCGTATGGTAACTGTGGTAGTCGTATGGTAGTCGTACAGCAGTGGTGTGGTAGCAGTGGTAGTTGTGTGGTAGCCGTGGTAATTGAATGGTAGTTGTGTGGTAGTCGTGTGGTAGTCGTATGATAGTCGTATGGTAGTTGTATGGTAGTTGTGTGGTAGCCGTGATAGTTGTATGGTAGTTGTGTGGTAGCCCTATGGTAGTTGCGTGGTAGTCCTATGGTAGTTGTCTGCAAGAAGGGGGGCTTCATTTGCATGAGGCATGACGAGGTGTGGATCTCACAGCAAATATGTTGAAGGAAATCTGCCGGGACGTCATGGTAGAACCGACCCTCCTTCCACTGGATGGCGAGATCTTCCAACACAGGACTTCAAACACATCTAACGAAGCCCGTGTGGACGTCAGTGCTCGAGGATTCTGGACGCGGGGACAGCGAGCTTTCTCGACATCAGGATTTTTGATCCATGGCCGCATGTCACCGTAACCTAGCCTCGATGCTGCACATAGGAGGAACGAGAACGACAAGAGAAGGGCGTATGGGGAGAGAATTCAAAACGTTGATCAAGGCAGCTTCAATTCTAGTGTTCACAACCTCTGTGGATGGGCCTAAGTGCAAGATGTTTCTACGCCAGACTCGTGGAGTTGATCTCCGAACAGAAGCAGCAGCCCAGAAGTTATGTTACAGCCTGGATGATGTCGACTGTCCTTCTCTCTCCTTCGGTCGGCTTTGCTCTGCCTCAGGGAACGAGAGCTTCTGCCCCTACTCCGACAACTGCTGCAGATATTGACTATGAGGCTACAGTCACCGAATGCCGCATAGATCTGCGGCTCAACTAATTTAACACAGATAGGATAGCTTATTATGTATTAGGATATTTAATATTAAGGTAAATAAATGGTGGCGAAGGTGTGGCTATTGGGGGAGGCTGGAGGCCATGTTTAAAAAAAAAGAAAAGAAAAAAGTTGTGTGGTAGTCCTATGGTAGTTGTGTGGTAGCCGTGGTTATTGTGTGATAGGTGTATGGTAACTGTGGTAATTGTGTGGTAGTCGTGTGGTAGAGAGGACCTCGGCGCCTCCGTTTTCTGTTGTACATTCAAGGAGGGGATACAAAAGCAAGTGTTCATTAATCTTTAATTAGTGTGTTGTCGGAGAGCGGCAGGTGCGGCGCCTCGTCCACGCTCCGCTGAGAACCACCCACCGTGGATCCTCTGGTCGGCGTTCAGGGCCACCCGCTTCTCCTGCCGCCCACTATACTTGCCGCCCGCCCACCCACCCGGTAGCTTCTCGACCTCTTACTTCTCCATCTTCACCCTGGTATAACGCCGACCAACTCGCTAAATGAGACTTGTCAACCAACCCTCAACATGTCACCCACCCCTCTACATACAGCCCACCCCTCTACATGCCGCCCAACTCTCTACATGCCGCCCACCACTCTACATGCCACCCTCCCCTCTACATCCCCCCCACCCTTCCTACATGCCGCCCAACCCTCTACATACCACACGCCCCTATACATGCTACCCGCCCCCTCTACATGCCGCCCAACCCACTACAATATAAAATATGACCCCCCTATCTACCAATGGTTTTATACTTGATTAAATACATGTCCCATACCTGTTTACACTGCACCTACAGTACCTGCCTTATAAACGACACACACACACCACACACACACACACACACACACACACTATGAGGAAGTACAGTACAGCGTGAAGACAACGGCTGACAATATCACCAAGAATATCAACAAAAACTGTCAGTCACTAAGATCACCCACCAGCACCATGGTACCGTGAGAAGGTCAACAGGCGAAAATCACGATCATCTTAAATAAAAAATAAATATAAAAATACAAAATAAAATACAGTTAAGGTGATAATTGTAATAAGTGAACCGGTACATGAAACTGATCTAGTAGGACGGAGCTAATGTTGACAGTGTTGGTAAGTATGATTACCACAACTACGATCCTTACTACTACTACTACTACTACTACTACAACTACTACTATTACTACTTCCCATACCACCACTAATACTACTCTTCTCACCACTACTACCATTGCAACCACTACGATCACCGCTACCACTACCCTTACAACCACTACTACCACTATTACTACCACTATTACCACCACTACCCTTACCACCACTACTACTGCCCTTACCACCACTACTACTGCCCTTACCACCACTACTACTGCCCTTACCACCACTACCACCACCACTAATACTACCCTTACCAACACTACTGCTACCATTACTGACCACCACTACTACTACCCTTACCACCACTACCACCACCACTACTACTGCCCTAACCACCACTACCACCACCATTACTACTACCCTTACCATCACTACTAATACTACCAGCAATGCTAATGTCATGAGGAAAAAAAACAACATCTATTGCCACCACAACTACCACCAACATGAACATCACTACTACTACCACCACCACCATTACTACTGCTACTGCCACCGACATTACGACTGATACTACCATTATTATCATCATCACTATCACCGTCAACACCATCAAAAACCATCGTCATTACCACTACCATCATTACTACCATTAACACCACCATCAATACCTTCAACATGACAATTACCAATAACGACCACCAACACTAATCACCACGTCAACCAACATATAATAGTCACACAGAACCATCAAACATTGTTGACGTAATGTGACAACAGACTAACCCTTAACTCCTACACCTATGCCATCAGTGACAACAACAACAACAACAGTGACATCAACAACAGCATCAGTGACAGCATCATCACCAGTCACAACAACAAAATTAGCGATAAAAAAAATCAATAACACCATCAATGACAACAGCAGCAGCCACAAATACAGCAACAATACACAGAACGCTTCACTAATAAAAATACCAACAACAAAAACAGCAACAGCAGCAGCAGCAGCAGCAGCAGCAGCAGCAGCAATACAGTTTGTACAGCATCCCTCAGCGGGCCTTTGTTACCCGTGCCTAGCCACGCCCCCCACACGCCCCAGTGTACACACACCCCGCCTCACAGGTGTACACAGTGCCGGAGTGCACACACAGCCTGCAGCACACGTGTACACAGTGATTACTAGACATATAGACACTCACAGGGGGCCCGAGGTGTACCTCTCTCTAGTCCACACAACACCCTAAACTTCTCCTGGAGCGTCCCCGCCTCCTGTGCTCCTGCACCTGACGAACAGGAGGGGGAGGAGGAGGAGGAGGGGAAGGAGATGTATTGAGGAGAAGAAGGAGAAAGATGATGATGAGAAAATGAGACGGGTATGGAAGGGGAGGAGGAGGCCTAAAATCCCCGTTCTACCCCCAGCCCTCCTTCATGAGTCCCTTGACAGATCGGTGTCGAGGAGGAGGAAGAGGTAAAGAAAAAGAGGTGTCGGAGAAGGGAGGTGAAGATGGAGGAGGAAGAAGAGGAAGATATATATAGAGAAAACACACACACGCACACACACACACACACACACACACACACACACACACACACACACACACACACACACACACACACACACACACACACACACACACACACACAGTGTTATGTTCCGCGACGTGGATACTCAACAGGGCGGGAATGGCTATGTGCTAGAGCATCCAGACTCCGTTATGGTCGCACTCCCACACGCGCCCCCACCTTTACTAATTGTCATCGAAGGCGGTGTCAGGCTCCCTTAAGACCCCATCCACGAGGAGGAGGAGGAACAACCTGAATGTGAGCTGACGAAGATGTTTTCTTTTCTGGGTGATATTTCTAGAGCAAATTAATGTAATTTTTGGCGAGATGTTTAAGGGCTGTGGGTCTTGAGGGGATGTTTCCACAGGGCCTTAATAGCCCTTTAATTCCAGAGCAAGTGAGGGGATGCTTGGAGGATGTTAGGGGAAGCTCACACAAACATCTAAGATGTATCCATACTGTCTGGGATTGTTTATTTTTAAAGTGTCTTTGCGTATAGTGATTCCTGACTATATGAGAGGATGTTGAGGTTCTTAAGGGATGTTTCGGATGTTTCAAAAGCACTTGTTAATGTTGAGAGCTAATTAAGGGACGTCTCACCCATCTACACGCAGAGCTCTTCTTAAACTAGTATAACCTAAATACATATCTTAAATTAAAACTAAAATATTCAAGGAATTTATTTCTAAAACACCAAAGAACATTCAAAGTTGATCTCCAGTTTCTGTAATAATACTTTCTACGTGTCTGTGTGTCTCAAGTGAAGTATGGTAATCACTTCTGAGAGATATTTCACCAAGAACTTCCCATACGCCGCTGGAAACTCCGACACACACAAACTGACACACAAAAACTGACCCCAATATGTCTGACACAACTGACGTGATCTGTCTAGTATGACCTGTAAATAACGACAATGATACTGCACTGCAACACTAACGGTGGCTTCATAGATCAGTGTTCACGGTAATTATGTATCACACACACACACACACACACACACACACACACACACACACACACACACACACCAGTGCTTTAAACCCATAAGTTATCACAAACATTTCTCTCCACAAGTAAATAAGTTAATGATATAATGAGTTTCTCGTTCATCATCTCAAGACAGTGTGAGGAAAGGCAGATCACCAGGAGAGAGATCAAGAGAGATAACAGGTAAGAGAACATGATAGCAAGAAACAGTACATGATAGCAGGTAAGAGAACTTGATAACAGGTAACAGAACATAACAGGTAAGAGAACATGATAACAGGTAAGAGAACATGATAACAGGTAACGGAACATAATAATAGGTACAAAACATGATAACAGATAACAGAACATGACAGGTAACAATATGATAACAGGTAACATAACATAACATTACACAGGTAGTTCGGGGGTCCAGGTAGGATACAGGTGATATAAATCTTGTGTGTATGGTGAGAAGACCAAGTAGTGTCACCCTGTTATTACCTGGGCGATGACTAGGGGGAAAAATAGAGAGGTCCCGTCAGTCATGTTAGCATCAGAAGCCTTCATCCATCGCGGTGAAGGGGAGGAGAGTTACCAAGCGTGACACTATATAACACGTGTCTTATGCCTCCCTCATCCACCTCTCCACCTTCCTTCACCATCCTGATCCACCATACTAATCCATCACTACTTTAATCCACTAGAACTACCCTGCTCCACCATTCTGATCCACCACCACCACCACCACCTTGATCCATCACTACTTTAATCCACTAGAACTACCCTGCTTCACCATCCTGATTCATCACCACCACCATTACCTCTACCATCACCACAACCACAACCTGCTCCATCACCATCAACACCACCCTGCTCTGTCACCACAATCACCATTACTCTCTACCAAGTAAACCACCATTATTCTGTTCTATTACTGCCAATACAACAACCATTATACCGCTTCATTACCACTACTACCATCATCATTATGCTGCATTATTACCACAACTACCCTTAACCCGCTCCATCACCACAGTAACATCACCATCATCATCATCATCATCACCATCATCACCATCATCACTAACTCTCTCTCTCTCTCTCTCTCTCTCTCTCTCTCTCTCTCTCTCTCACCACACAGGAAAGTTTGGTCATAAGTAATTATATTCTTCTGTTTCCTCTTTGCTAATTAACCTGCCTCTACCTGAGTAAACCTCGTTATTGTTTGTCTTCTTCCATTCTCTCTCTCTCTCTCTCTCCCTCTCTCTTCGTTCTCTTTTCTTCCTTCTTTATGTCTCTCTTTGTTTGTCTTCCTCTCAGGGGGAAGGAGGAGAGCAGGAGGGGAGGAGGAGGGGAGGGGGGAGGGGGGGAAGGGAGGTGTAAGGTGTAACCGCAGGTGGAACACTCATCACGCGTCTCCAGTCCCCCGCCACGCCCACACGCCCATGTCACGTCTATGCCACGCCCACACATCTATAGCTTGCTAAGACGCCTCTGCCACGCCCACACACGACCTAGTCGACCACAATATAATCATCAACAAAGCTATTGACCTCGGGCTTCGGAGAAGTCTTATACCATGGCTTACAGACTTCCTCAGTGACCGACGCCAAGCTGTACGCTTCCGAGGGGCTGTCTCCACCTTTCAGTCACTCACCTGTGGCGTCCCCCAAGGCTCCAAGATGGGACCACTCTGCTTCCTTATGCTCATCAATGATGCCCTAAGAGAAACCCCTGCTCGCTGGAAATATGTCGACGACTCCACCATTGGGATCAGCGTCAACAATTCTGCTCCCAACTATACCGCCCTTCAGGATTTATTGAACAGTCTCCAAAACTGGGCCACCAACAACCATGTCACCATCAACCATACCAAGACCATGGTTATGCACATCAACCTCTCCTCCGACATTGTCCCACCTCCTTCCATTACTCTAGGTCCGAACACACTCCAGGTTGTAGATTCCACGAAGCTCCTCGGCGTCACCATAGACAACAAACTAAATTGGAAACCACACGTCAGTGAAGTTGTCAAATCCTCCAGTTTCCGTCTCCACCTCCTCCGCCGACTCAAGTCCCTCGGAGTTCCTGCACCGAGCTCCTCAGTGTTTACACAACATTCATACTTCCCAAGCTCACCTATGCCTCCCCACCTGGTCTTCCTCCCTAAATGCCACACAACGTAAACACCTAGAAAAGTGCAAAAGAGGGCATGCAAGATTATTCTCTCCCCTTCCTACTCCACATATCAAGAAGCGCTCAACACACTGACCCTTTCGACTCTCACTGACCATCACCACGACCTCATCTGCAAATTTGGGAGAAGCTTCTACACCATCCTCGACACCGGCTCCTACTACCACCTGAGATCCCTAGTCCGAGAATTGCTGTTCGACACCACAACCGCATCCAGCCCATACGTGCACGAACTGATCGCTATAAGAACAGCCCAGTCCCAACCATTGTAAAAATTATCAATAACTTGTAATAAACCAGTGTATTCACTCCAGTAAACACTACTCCTTGCACTGTCACTATGTTGAAATGAACTGTAGTTTGAGCTTTTCCCCATCTAGTTATTATATATCTTATTTGTGTCACTTATGTTACTTGTATATTATTTGTAATTCGAAACCCATTCCCCAAATATGTAACTGTATATTTTCAGCCTTCTGGCTGCCAAGCTCTTTCAATAAACCGTTAATTATTATTACATATTACGATAGGCCACACCCACACTAATACCATATAATAATAATAATAATAATAATAATAATAATAATAATAATAATAATAATAATAATAATAATAATAATAATAATAATAATAATAATAATAATAATAATAATAATAATAATAAAAATTATAATAGTAAAAACACTACTGACCAAAACAACAACAAAACAACACCAGTAGTACACACAACAAGTACTGACCACAACTCACATCCCTTACCAAACATCAAGGTTATTTCCTCCCCCCTCCTTCTCTCTCCCCCCTCCTTCCCTCTCTTCCCTACTTCCTCCCTCCCCCCTCCTCTCCTCTCTCTTGCCCTCCTTCCCACTCCCTCCCTCCCTCCTTCCTGCTTCTACTACTAGGAAACCTCACCACCAACTCCCAATCACCTCACGCAAACGACTCTGTGAAGGACGAGATATAGTGGGCAGTTTCCTTGAGCAACTGAGCCAACATTCACCGTCTTGTCTGCCACCTCTACCTTACATGATGGTAAACTCAGCATGGTTATCGGATTAGTTTACACATAAGTACTAATAACTCATTCTACCTCAGTTTATCTTATCTGTTAGACGTCAGACATTTGGTTCGTATTGATAAACTGTCCCTGATGCTGTCCCATACATCTCGCCACATATCCTAACTCTTAGCGCCAACTTAGTATATGGGTTCCGCCTCTACCTGTAATAACTCGCCAAAACTGTTGTAATTAATGAGGAAACTATCTGTACTGATGAATGATGACACCCTCTGGACTGCTCTCTTATCGATAGTGATAATAGGGAAAGTACTTGGTAATATTAGAGAAAGAACTATGACTTTCTCTTTGCCTCCCTCCCTCGACCCATCCCAACATCCAGGTCAGTAACACGACCTCTTGAAACTGACAGACGCAAACTTTAACAAACATACCCGTAACTAATCTCATAATTACACCTTAATTTCACGTAGAAATCAATCTGAGATGCATCCTTCTACACAACACCGATTCGACTATCAATCTCTGCTGTAGTGATAAATATTAACCATTCGCTCCTCCTCGATGACAATACTCGACATGGATGGTTACTTAGAAGATGATTTAACCTCACTTTAACCTCACTTAAACCCTAAAATAACTCTAATACAGGTAAGGCGTTTGGTTAATATATCGCTGTCGTGTACCGTGAAACAGCTGTTAATGAGGAGGTCAGTCATAATATCTCACAGGTGTCGACTCATCAGGAAGACTCAAATGAACCTCTCTCTCTCTCTCTCTCTCTCTCTCTCTCTCTCATCGCTACATCACCGATAGATAAAGTCATCATAAAAGATAAAGACAGGGGATTGATAAGCGTAGTTAAGTGAGATAAGGAAGAATTATTATACAAGCAACATAACTTCAAATATACTTTTTATTCTCTAAGGATAAAATTTAATACCGGGTCTCAAGAACACCTGTATGACGGGAGATATTATTATGGCATGTACCTATGAATACTTGATACTGAAAACTACAACAAAAAATCCTTCTTTTCTATCTAATACATACAACATCTACAAGAACATTAACAAAAATAATATGAGCGAGTGTTATGTTAGAATTGTTAACAATAGAATAACTTAAAAACAATGAAAATACAGAACCAAATATTGAGTGTCTTGTGAGTAAGTGAAGATCTCGGTACGTTGGTCTAAATCCTTGTCTAGATACATATTAAGTTATTTATTTCCTTATATACCATAGTCAGTGTTCATTGTAAAACTTACTAACATTGTCAGTATTCATCTATACTGTTAGTTAACATACTTATCAGTTTTTCCTTGTTTTAAGACTTGCATGTTTTTTTTTTCTTTTTCAATTCCTCTCCTCCTCTGGTCTATGTTTCTCAGGTAATCATTATATGTTTTTCAGGTCATCATTATATGTTTTAAAGGTAACCATAATGTTCCTCAGATATTCATTATATGTTTCTCGGGTGATTATTATATGTTTCTCAGGTAACTATTATATGTTTCTCAGGTAACTATTATATGTTTCTCAGTTAACCATTATATCTCTGACTCGTCACTTACATTCCTCATCTCTGCATCTCTGTCACCTGAGGTCCTTAACTGATGTTTCATTTACAAACAAAATTAATCCTGCCTGTCTTCCTCACCATCCACCTCTTCCTTGAATACCTCCATCACCTCATCTCACCACTGGGTGCTAGCAGTCTGTTCTCCCCTCTCATACATTAACAAAGTCAACTCACGTGTCCGTCATCACAAGTTATTGACGATTATTATTTACGTAACTTTTGGATATCTCGTCTTGCTCAGTCACACCTTCGATAATGCCATTTGCCCCATTCTTCCGGACTACTTCATGTTACGAGAGGCTTGCTGGGTTCTTGGTATAAGTGACCTCATGTCCACGGGCGGGCCCCCCCCCCTAGCAGCAGCAGCAGAGGCGGACATGTAGCACAGGAGATTGACCACATTCTTGTGGACACTCGCTGGAGGCCCCACCAGAGCTGTAGGGCGTGGGAGTGTACCGCGCTACCTCTGTAATTATCACACACTTGCTGTTTTTGCCCCCTGGCTGCACCCCGAGAAACTATCAAGGTAGGATCAAGGTAATCTGCATCTTGAGAGGTTCAATGATGGTGTGTGTGTGTGCCGAGGAATAAAGCGGGAAGGAGCAGGCGGGGAGGAGCAGACGGGTCAAAGTTCTCATTATCACTGACGATCTTTTAAAACTCTACAGGGATCCTCGTGAAGTGAAATACCTTAAGCAGTAAAGCAGAATCTTAAGGTCCAATCTAAACCAGCAACTTTGGTTCCTACTGAAGACAGATGACGACACAGAGATGTTCAGCCGAGAGTCTCAAGAGTAAAAGCTCACCTGGGAACTAAAATTAAAATAATAATACATGGGAAATCGTGAAGGTGTTGGGTGGTCGTGTTGCTGTACTGTGGGTGGCGAGTCTTGTGGCGACTGTGTTATAGGTTAGTGACTCAGAGACCCAGTGTGTGATGAGTTAAGGGCCGGGTGGTGTTGAGTGCTGGAGACAGGTGTGTGTGAGGCTGATGGTTCAAAGTAATCGAGGAATTTCTATTTATACGATGAGTTTCCCCAACGGTATGATAATCACAGAATCTGTTTCATCCCTCTCAAGAAAATGCGGGGCTGAGGGCAAGATGGCAGGTAAGACAGAGGCAGAGAGCAAGATGGCAGGCAAGACAGAGGCAGAGAGCAAGATGGCAGGCAAGACAGAGGCTGAGGGCAAGATGGCAGGTAAGACAGAGGCAGAGAGCAAGATGGCAGGCAAGACAGAGGCAGAGAGCAAGATGGCAGGTAAGACAGAAGCAGAGAGCAAGATGGCAGGTAAGAGAGACACTTAGACTGAGACGTTTAGGAGAGTCGGTGAAAGTTGGTAAAAGTTATAACTTCATTCTATCATGATCCAGAGACAGTAAGAGGTTAAGATTTTCGTTGGCTGTCTGGTGTATAGTTACTACTACTCCTGAATAAAAAAAAATGCCATCATCTTTATCTAGAAACGAAATGGGTCACTAACATATTTGCAGCACTCAGGTATGGCTTACCTTACTAACTTGGATTCAAGACCACGATACACAACCATTAGATTCATCACCTCCAAAAAAGAGTAGTTAATCCCTTTACGCAGTTCTCCACCCCCCCTCCCCCCCACCTCCCCACCCACGACTAACACCACACTGTAAGTTAATCACACAAAAATATTTCCCTCAGCATATTAATGAGTCGTATAACCTTGAAAGACCAGTTCAACAATCATCAATAATTATCTAGTCACTCATTAACTATCAAATACCTGTTAAGTGATCTGGAGTTTTATCTGACTTCTTCTCAGATGGACTTTCAACCTTGATGAATTCCACCACTTAATACTTTTCTGAGCCGAGTATAGGATGAGTGAGCAGGTCGAAGTCATTCTGGTTTATTCACCTGTAAGTCCTTGCTTGGTCACCTGTACTCTGTCGCAGTAATGATATTTCTCGAGTTTATGGAGAAGGTGTTGGTTGATGACGAGTCTTACGGACCTAAAGAGATGGTGCTCTATCCGGAACATAAACACCTATACCATTACACCTAATTACCTCATTAAACAAGGTCAAAAACACAATAACCTTAATTAGAGGACACACGAAATTGGACAGTGACTTTAGCTTAACTAGATACTTTCTCTTAAACCCAATTAAGGGAAAATATATAAATTTCTCTATGTTTGGTGAGCTGTGAACCTGTCCCTAAGTTGATTATGTTTACTAATAAGAGCAAAAGTTGGGTCTCCTAATGCAGGTACAGCGTTGACTCATTTATCATACCATCTATCATTATTCTTCCATTAACATTCATCCATCATCGTTCTAACTAGGTCTTCGAGGTCGTACACACACACACACACACACACACACACACACACACACACACACAAGGCCTTTATCATCCCTTTCGTTAACAGGTCAGCAGAAGAGAGTGGCCATCAGGTGTTGCTAAACTCATTTATCACCTGTCTGTCCCCCACCACCTAAAAGCTACCTGGACCACCACCTAGTCCATCATCTGGCCTACCACCTGGCCCACTACATGGTCCACCACCTAGTCCACCACCTGGCCCACCAGCTAACCCACCACCTGGCCTACCAGCTAACCCATCACCTGGCCCACCGCAAATATTGTCACAAAAACTCCAAGAAGGATAAAAAAATGATTAAGGAGTCAACCAGGTGATTTTGAGAGAGAGAGAGAGAGATGAATAAATGTGTATGTATTTGAGTATGGAGACCTGTGGTGTAATGGTCAGCATGTTCGGCTCGCAAGCGAGTAGACCCAGGTTAAATCCCTGGGCAGGGTGAAACTATGGGCAAGTTTCTTTGCGCCATTTGCCTCTGTCTACCCAACAGTAATTGGGAACCTGGATGTTAATCGATTTGCGGATTTTATTCCGGGGTAATGGTTAGCCAGTGCAGTTGGCGAGTTGTCCGGTCTTCTCGGATTATTCCTTGACACTGGATCATGCAACTCGTTAACTTAGGGTGTGGTTGTTGTGTTGGTGACAGCTTCTACACCTTAAACAAATTCACGCCTAGGTGGTCCTTGGGCCAGCCATCCTCGGTACAGGAGGGGCAACCACTATTAGTGTATTTGAGTGAGTGAATATGAACCCTTCAATAAACATAACCTCCTCTCCTCACATTCTTCATAGCCAGACAAATACCTAACCTAAACTATCCCTGACCTATCCTCGCCAAATCTAACCTTTACAACACTCCCTTGCGTCTCAAAATACCGTCCACAGGATATAAACAGAGTGATGGAAGATCGTGTCGAACGAGTTTTGGCGTAGCACTTAGAGTTGCCCCCCCCTCCCCCATCCCCTAATTTGGTAACAGTGTTTGCTGGCAACGATTTGTCACCTGAAGACTTTTACAACGAAGCTTTGGGTGGTGAGTGGTGTGAGTGGTGTGGGTGGTTGTGGTGGGTGGTAGTGGTGGAAGAAGAGAGGTGGTAGGATTAGTTGTGGTTGTGGTCGTCGTTGTGGAAAAGGAATCGGAGGAAGAGAGGGAGGAGAAGGAGAAGAAGAAGAAGGAGGAGGAAGAGGAGGAGGAGGAAGAGGAGGAGGAGGAGGAGGAGGAGGCTGGGCAGGAACAAGTGACCCTCTCGCTCGCTGACAACCATGTAAAATGTTGGGTCACCACAAGCATGCGACCCTCCCTCAGTCTCCCTGCGTGTGTGTGTGTGTGTGTGAGAGAGAGAGAGAGAGAGAGAGAGAGAGAGAGAGAGATTAATAAACATATCAACACTTCCAGTACTTAAAAATAATATGGGGTTAATAATGCTTGATTCTCCTCCCCCAGGTGAGGCTTTCTCACCTGTCACCCTCCTTCCTCACCTCTCAGTTTCTCACTCACCTCCCTCATCTCCCATCCACCTCCCTCACTCACCTCCCTTACCTCTAACCCACCTCCCTCACCTCTCACCCACCTCCTTTACCTCTCACCCACCTCCCTCACCTCTCACCCACCTCCCTCACCTCTCACCCACCTCCTTCACCTCTCACCCACCTCCTCACCCACCTCCTTCCTCTCACCTCTCACCCACCCCTCCTTTACCTCTCACCCACCTCCCTCACCTCTCACCCACCTCCCTCACCTCTCACCCACCTCCTTCACCTCTCACCCACCTCCTTTACCTCTCACCCACCTCCCTCACCTCTCACCCACCTCCCTCACCTGTCGTCCGCCTTACTAACCTCATTAATCAGACTTAAGCAACTCGACGGGGAAGATTGGATTATTTTTTGCTCTTAAGACTAACATGACAACTCACCTTCGCTCCTTGCGGTCGTTACCTACAGGAGTAAATCACACACACTGGGGAAAAAGTCCTTAGAGCCATCAACGCTACCACACACACACACACACACACACACACACGCACAGCCTCGTACCGTCTCTACATGCTACGAAGACTTAGGTCACTTGGGACACCCACGCCAGAACTGAGGACCATCTACAACGCCTTTATTCTCCCCAAACTAACGTATGCGTCACCAGCCTGGTCTTCTTCTCTCAACTCCACCCAACAACGTCAGCTAGAGAAGGTACAGAAAAGGGCCTGCAGAATCATGCTCGGCGCAGACTACTCCGGCTACAACAACGCTCTCTCCACCCTGGAAATGCCATCCCTCAGTGACCTCCACCACCAAGCACTAGCAAGGTTTGGCCGTGGACAACTGCACCACCTTCGCCATCGCCACCTCCTGCAGCTCCCCACCCAACTCGCGCAGTCCGCCACTACAACAAAATTCAGCCCATAAGAGCCCGCACCGATAGATATAAGAACAGCACCATCCTATCTATTGTCAAAATAATAAACAACTCCTGATTTATGTACTATACAGCCCTGTAAATGTATTCAATGCATATTATATCATTATGTCTAAATCAAATGTAAGTCTGTATATTTTCAGCCACCGGCTGCAACTCTATTAATAAACCGTTTATTATTATTACTATTTTTATTATCACACACACACACACACACACACACACACACACACACACACACACACACACACACACACACACACACACACACACACACACACACACACACACACACACACACACATCCCAGTTACAGATAACCACACGAAAAAAACAAAACAAAGAAACTATTACATTAAGATAAAGAATTCCATGAGGTTTAAAATAGCAACCTGGAAGTGAACTATATCTCTCAAGTGTTTCATCAAGGTAGATTGTCTTCACGCGAACACTTAATTACAGGTAGATGAAAATAATTATCTTAAAAGTGATTCCTTGTATACCTGCGGCGACTCTTTTAGTAGACAACCTCATCTAAAGTGGAGTTTCATACTCTCTCTCTCTCTCTCTCTCTCTCTCTCTCTCTCTCTCTCTCTCTCTCTCTCTCTCTCTCTCTATGTTCCACAGCCAAAATATTACACAAGACTTTCTTGCTCTGAATGACATGGCGAAATACATGCAAATTAAGCTATTTATATGTAAATAACACTAATTACAAGATACTGGCAAGCACAAGCCGAGTGACACATACATGAATGAACCAGTGGTGCTCCAGATACATTTATATACTGCATACTGTCTACAATCCCACTACGAGCCAGAACTCACGGCAACACAGGGTTCATTTAGACGAACCTCCGAGAGACAAAGTTCATCTAGACGAAGCTCCGAGACGCTTTAACCAATGCATGAGAATATTCAAATTCACTAGTTTTCTCATCACTATTAATTGGAATAATGAGGACACGAGATATTTCTCAGTTAAATAAAGGAAAAAATATGTATTAGTGAGAGAACCAACCAGGGAAGAACGTGTACACAACGAATAAAGGTCAGGACGGCATAATTTGAATACTCCGCTTGGTATCAAAGGTTCATCAGTGTTTGACCTTACTTGAGTTTCACTCTTGCGAATTCGAACCACTCAGCTCATGGAAGACAATGAAGCACTGATTTAATAGACGGAGGAGAGAGAGAGAGAGAGAGAGAGAGAGTGTGTGTGTGTGTGTGTGTGTGTGTGTGTGTCCCAACTTAAACCCTCCTAAATTATAATATTATTTGTTTAATTTCGTATTTAAGGATCAGTTGCGGGATTTATTGATCTTGGGAGAGAATTTACTTGACCTGAGACTAAAATCCTTTAACCTGGTGTGGAATTCGATGACCTCATGCACAACCTGACGAAACGAGATAAAATTAAAAGAAAGAAAACCGGCCAGAGACTAAACTAGGTCACTCGGTCAGCTCAGGTCGAGGCAAATCTTCACAGTCCTCTCAAAACATAATTCTTTTTTACATCTTACAATAAAAAGATAATTCACCTGAACTTTCTTCCCTAATCTCATCTTATTACCTCTCATCGCTTCAGTCTGTCCTGTTTAATGACTCACAGGAAGTAAGACACGAAATATTAATTGAAATATTAGAACAATTATCCAAACTTGAAAAATACGAAAAAATAAATGAAATGACCAACTGGTGAAGAGGGCCAGGGGAAGGCAGTGACTGTGATGGGTGAATAAAATTAAACACTGGGTCCACAGAAAGATAAAAAGCCTTAGAAAATTGGTAAAAACAGCCCGAGAACATTTAGAGTGGGGGACTGTGGTTGCCAACCCTCAGATATAAGGACGGTACTGATTGAGTGATTGAAGAGTAAATCTATTTAACAATATACAAGTGAATATAGTTAAAAAAAAAGATTTGAAGCAGTGATCACTATATAACTGTATAGTGACTTTTGCTCCACCCTGTATAACACTTGTCCAAACATGTATTTGACACGAGTTCAGTGCAATAGTGACATATCTCTATCTCAACCGTGTTCTTAGGAGGTCTCAAACAACAAAATCTTCAGGATGTATCAAACACGTCTCCAACACGTCCTCAATACCTTCCTAACACGACTCCAACGCGTCCTCAATACGTGCCTATCACGTCTCCAACACGTCCTCAATACGTTCCTAACACGTCTCCAACGCGCCCTCAATACGTTCCTAACACGACTCCAACACGTCCTCAATACGTTCCTAACACGTCTCCAACACGTCCTCAATACGTTCCTAACACGACTCCAACACGTCCTCAATACGTTCCTAACACGACTCCAACGCGTCCTCAATACGTGCCTATCACGTCTCCAACACGTCCTCAATACGTTCCTATCACGTCTCCAACACGTCCTCAATACGTTCCTAACACGTCTCCAACACGTCCACAATACGTTCCTAACACGTCTCCAACACGTCCTCAATACGTTCTAACACGTCTCCAACACGTCTCCAACACGTCCTCAATACGTTCCTAACACGTCTCCAACACGTCCAACAACGTCCTCAATACGTTCCTATCACAACACGTCCTCAATACGTTCCTAACACGTCTCCAACACGTCTCCAACACTCCAACACGTCCTCAATACGTTCCTAACACGACTCAAGTCATCTCCAACACGTATCACTCACGCTCTCAACCCACACTACACACTCGGGTCCAGACATCGGCGTCGAGTTTGACCCCACGTGATCCTCCAACTCACTCGTTTCTGCTACTTAAGATTGTTCATGTCATCCTCGAGGCAGTGATCTCCTCGGCTTTGATATGAAGTGGTAGGTGAGCCTGACAGGTGTGTAATGAACTCTGCTTCCCTCTCCACGGTTCACCTGAAGATTAGCCCTCCCCTCCCCCCTACCTTATTTTACCTTAATATTAATCACCGTAACACTAACCTAACCTAATGTATTACTTAACCTAATCTATAACCAAACTAAAGATAACTTAACCCACCAGGTGTAATAAGTTGAGAAGGGGGATATTAATCTTCAGGTGTTCTCTCTTCACTTGTATTACGTCACTCTCTTGAGGTCTGTAATTCCAGCAGTTATGGAGGTTAAGTGTAAAGGTCTTTTTTGTTTATTTAATCTTAAAATAGAAGTAAGAGTAGAAAGGATGAGGGTTAAATGGACGAGGATGAAATAGAAGAGTTGTAATGATAAAACTAGTCGTGTTAATATGAGGAATAATGATAATAGTGGGAGGATAAAGGAGAACAAAGGAGGTAAAAAGAAAAAACAAGGAGGAAGGAAGAAAATAAAAGGATGAGTCGAGGAAGAAAATAAAATAAAGTAGTAAGTGTTTTCTAGTTACGGACAAGAGGAAGAACTGGTCGTCCTGGTACGTCTAACCTAACCTAACCTAACCTAACCTAACCTAACCTGTTGTGTTGGTCTATCAAGCACTGCCATAAACCACATGATGGATTAGCTGGGCTCGAGTTAGCTTAGACATTCATCATCATTCACCCTAATGCCATGACTTACACCTCGTCCGCCTGTGTGTTGATTCTCTCTATTTACATAAAACTACCAGCTTAGGATTTTTGACTCGACAAACTTTTTTATTTTATTTTTTTTTAAGTTACTTATAAATTTTATGAATATGTGTTACCTCTAATTTCATATCTGTATTATCTTCACCCAAACACGTATCATTAAAGTTTCAAATATGTATCACAACCAATTTTAAATACGCATCGTCACCAGTTTCAAACGCGTATTATTACAAGTTTTAAACACGTATCAACAACAGTTTTATCGTTCTCATTTAATGGTTCCAAACATATAATAATTAATGCCAACAAAAACCTATATATCCCTCAACCCTCCCAGCCCCCACCTAATCCACACTCCTACCCCTTAATTCACACTCCTACCCCTTAATCCACACTCCTACCCCTTAATCCACACTCCTACCCCACAATCCTCACTCCTACCCCTTAATCCACACTCCTACCCCTTAATCCACACTCCTACCCCTTAATCCTCACTCCTACCCCTTAATCCTCACTCCTACCCCTTAATCCACACTCCTACCCCTTAATCCACACTCCTACCCCTTAATCCTCACTCCTACCCCTTAATCCACACTCCTACCCCTTAATCCTCACCCTACCCCTTAATCCACACTCCTACCCCCTAATCTTCACTCCCTACCCCTTACCCCTTAATCTCCTACCCCTTAATCTTCCTACCCCTTAATCCACCTCCTACCCCTTAATCCTCCTCCTACCCCTTAATCCTCCTCCCTGCCCTTAATCCACCTCCTACCCCTTAATCCACACTCCTATACCACAATCCTTCTCCTACCCTCCCTTGCACTCTTCCATTAAGTGATATTCAAATTCTCCGTAAAAGTTATATTATGCTGAGGTGTCAGTAAGCTCTTGATATTGTTTACTTGAGGAGTCTGGAGTGTGCAAGCGGTGGAAGGAGAGAGGGGAGGGAGACAGTGGGTGAGGAGAGGAGGTGCTGTCGTGTCTTACAAGAAGGGCTCAGGGTTCGCCCAGCATGCCAAGTAGGTTGTAAATCTAATCATGTGTAGGTTATTATCTGTTGAGGCATTCATGAATGCCATCAATCAGGATCTCTTGTTCTGCCCTCCCCCACCCACACATTGCCAGCGAGCCAGCCTGCCACGGTCCCTAGTTTGACACCTATCTGCCCAGCCCAGCCCAGCCCCGCCCCGTCCCGCCTCACCACGCCCCGCCTCGCCCAGCCCACTGCTACGTCCGGGGTGAGGAGAAACAAGAGAAATTTAATAAGAAGAATTGTAATAATTATATGGACGAGAAAACCGAAATAAAGGAAATTTTCGAACTTCCAAAAGAATAGCAAATAAACATCTCCCGAGCGGCAAACACTTTCTCGAGTTATTTTGAGAACGCGCACGGACGCACGCACGCACGCACGGACGCACGCACGCACGCACGGACGCGCGCACGCACACGGAGGACCAATACCAAACAGAACAAGAAGAAAAACAGATGAAAAAAAGTTGAACTAGCATAAGCAGTTATTTGTCCCTAAGGACCCAACACCACCATCACCACCCCAGCTACCCCACCCTCACCTCACCAGATTACCCCCTACCACCTACCATCACCACCCCAACTGCACACTACCCTACCACCCACCACCACCATACCACCCCAACTACCCCACACCTCCCACCACACACCCCCTACCACCCACCCACCACCACCACTACCCCACCCTCACCTCACCACCACACTACCCTACCACCCCACCACCACCCTCACCACCCCAACTACCCCACCCTCACCTCTCACCACCACACTGCCACACTACCCCTACCACCCCACCACCACCTCACCACCCCAACTACCCCACCCTCACCTACCACACACTACCCCTACCACCCCACCACCACCATCACCACCCCAGCTACCCCACCCTCACCTCCCACCACCAGACACTACCCCTACCACCCCACCACCACCCTCACCACCCCCCTACCACCCCACCACCACCCTCACCACCCCAACCCTCACCACCCCAACTACCCCACCCTCACCTCACCACCACACACTACCCCTACCACCCCACCACCACCCTTCACCGTAACATGAGTCAACATATCAACACCAACATTCATTATACACACACTTCCAAAACTGCTAGTGGAGAGTTGCAAAAATACCTCCAGTAGCGATAACGAATGCAGTGTAAGCAAGAGGACCAGTGAAGGAGTCGAGGCGTCCTGATGCAACAGTCCACAAAATTATACCCAAGATGGAACTGACTGTAAACATCATGAGATAAACGAGACAAGAGCGTCGAGGTGAGGTTAGGTTAGGTTAGGTTAGGTTAGGTTAGGTTAGGTTAGGTTAGGTTAGGTTAAGTTAGGTTAGGTTAGGTTAGGTTAGGTTAGTATAAGGATCAACAGTGATGCCCTGATGTGTTAGACTTGGGTCAAGAAATGTACAACAAATGTCTAGCACAGATAAACACCTTATACTTCTCTGTAATTTTGTAACTTTTTGTTTGCTTTTAATGTGTCTTTTAAAGGTTCGATATTAACATCACTCCCAGACCGGATACATGGAGCTGTGCCTCGCTACCAACCCTAATATTTGGAGTAAGAAGCCATTCACACCTCTGATACCAACCTGGATCTAACTGGTACTCCTCACACTACACCCAGACATCATTACCAACCCTGATACTTTGGGCGTCGGTGACTTAACATTAGATCCAGACGGTGTTACCTACCCTCGTGGTTAAGTGGAACCTGCATGGTCGCCACTGATGGAGCTGATAGCGAAGTTAAGGCGTCGCTGTTACCCGCACTACATGGTTAGTCCCAGTTGTAATGATGCAGGACGATGGGAAAGAAATCGTCCCTCCTCGCTTGATTTACGATACCTACTAAATCACCGTGATTCCTAGCATCATCCTTCGCCCAGGTATCGTGGATGACGGTCGCAACCATCCACCATCTCTCCACCTCGCCCTGGCTAACTAGTGGTTCTCTTGCGACTCCCAGATAAACACTTCTCTCTCTCTCTCTCTCTCTCTCTCTCTCTCTCCTCTCTCTCTCTCTCCTGGGCCAGACTAAGCTGTATTTTCGAGAGTATACCCCGGGCTTGAGGGCCTCGAAGCCACCAGTACATGTTATATTATTTCTCAATTGATGGTGTGGATGGTGATGAGAATTATCAAGGTGAGCACGAGATGAGATGGGAGGGACACCACTACCCTGATGGATGCTTCTTGCTGCTGAGTTCACCTTACACACACACACACACACACACACACACACACTAAATAAAAGTGTGTTGGACGGGACTAGAAAGGTCAGGTAGTGATCATAGCTTCAACAGTACTTTCTTATTTACCTTTTTATGAGAACTTCAGCTTGTCGGAGGTTGAGGTACGAAGGTATTTCTCTTTATCCATTACTTTACTGACTACATAAACAGTTTCAGATGGTTTATTGACATTCTGTTCTTCTTCTTCTTATTATTATTATTATTATTAACCTCGACATTGCTTTTTGTTTAATACGATTTGCTGTTCATTTGTTTTTTCTATTTTCTATGTTATTTTTGTAGTTTATTTTGGACGCTCATACTGTTGTTGTTAATGATGATGAAGATTGGAATTATTGTAAAATTACATTAGGTTAGGATAGGTTAGGATAAGTTAAATTAACCCTAATACTCGTCAAGCTGAAGATACAAACCAACAGAAGCGTCCCGTCTTTACCTCGACAACACAACCTCCTAACAACTCAATTCACTCCCACTGAACGTAAACAACACCCAATTGTCCTCTACCCAGCATGACCTCACACGACAAACAACAATCACCACAAATAAACAACACCATAAACATCTAGTTAATCATGATAGACAACTCGCTCAGACATCACAGCCGAACATTAAAACAACCCCCAAAGAACTTGTTTAAGATAACTTGTGCAAACTTCCAAACGATAAGAAGGTTTAAGGCAACTTGTCCCACACATTTAATTAACTAGACGTTTAGTTAAAAAAGACTACATGCTAGGACCGCCACGTAACATATATAACAAACTCATTTAGGCAACTTATCTAAAATTCCCGAACAGTAAATTACTTAACTAACTCACCTGATTACTGAGTAAAATAAGGAAAACATTAGGAATAAACCTCCATCTCTTGAGTCGTATTTCCTTCAATATCAAATAAGGAAAATCTTCATTAGACTTATATTTTTTCCCCTATAACTAAGGAATAAGAGAAATTCACTTTGTCTTGACCCCTTCGCAATACCCAGGAAACATCTCTGTCTCCGCTCTAGTTGGTCAGGAATTAAGAACTTTCACGAATGAATATGCAACTACTCAAATAAGCGTGAAAATGAGTGTCTTACACCTCACCACGGTAATGAGGTGTAAGGTAACGAGTAAAAGCTTACCACACCACACAAAAAAATAATAACACGAGATTGTAAAGGTTTGACCAAGCTTAACTTATCAGCTTGGCCAGTTTAGTCATTGGTGGTGAAGCTGAGAGAAGAAGATGGTTTGACCCAGCTTAACTGATCAACTTGGCCAGTTTAGTCATGGTGGTGAAGCTGAGAGAAGAAGATGGTTTGACCCAGCTTAACTGATCAATTTGGCCAGTTTACTCGTGGTGTTGAAGCTGAGAGGAGGAAGGTTTGAACCAGCTTAACTGATCAGTTTGGCCGATTTATTCATGGTGGTGTAGCTGAGAGAGGGAGAGAGTAAAGGTGGAGGAGAAGGAAGAGAATGTTGGAGAAAGTAGAGAATGTTGGAGAAGGTAGAGAATGTTGGAGAAGGTAGAGAATGTTGGTGAAGGTAGAGAGTGTTGGAGGAGGTAGAGAATGTTGGTGAAGACAGAGAGTGTTGGAGAAGGTAGAGAATGTTGGTGAAGGTAGAGAGTGTTGGAGAAGGTAGAGAATGTTGGTGAAGGTAGAGAGTGTTGGAGAAGGTAGAGAATGTTGGTGAAGGTAGAGAATGTTGGAGAAGGTGGAGAATGTTGGAGAAGGTAGAGAGTGTTGAAGAAGGTAGAGAATGTTGGTGAAGGTAGAGAATGTTGGAGAAGGTGGAGAATGTTGGAGAAGGTAGAGAGTGTTGGAGAAGGTAGAGAATGTTGGTGAAGGTAGCGAATGCTGGAGAAGGTAGAGAATGTTGGGGAAAGTGGAGAATGTTGGAGAAGGTAGAGAATGTTGGGGAAAGTGGAGAATGTTGGAGAAGGTAGAGAATGATGGAGAAGGTAGAGAATGTTGGTGAAGGTAGAGAATGTTGAAGAAGGTAGAGAATGTTGGTGAAGGTAGAGAGATGTTGGAGAAGGTGGAGAATGAGTGTTAGAGAGGAGAATGTTGGAGAAAGATGTTGGTGTTGGTGAAGGTAGGAAGGAAGAGAATGTTGGAGAAAGTAGAGAATGTTGGAGAAGGTAGAGAATGTTGGTGAAGGTAGAGAATGTTGGAGGAGGTAGAGAATGTTGGTGAAGACAGAGAGTGCTGGAGAAGGTAGAGAATGTTGGTGAAGGTAGAGAGTGTTGGAGAAGGTAGAGAATGTTGGTGAAGGTAGAGAGTGTTGGAGAAGGTAGAGAATGTTGGTGAAGGTAGAGAATGTTGGAGAAGGTGGAGAATGTTGGAGAAGGTAGAGAGTGTTGGAGAAGGTAGAGAATGTTGGTGAAGGTAGCGAATGCTGGAGAAGGTAGAGAATGTTGGGGAAAGTGGAGAATGTTGGAGAAGGTAGAGAATGTTGGGGAAAGTGGAGAATGTTGGAGAAGGTAGAGAATGATGGAGAAGGTAGAGAATGTTGGTGAAGGTAGAGAATGTTGGAGAAGGTAAGGAATGATGGAGAAGGTGGAGAATGTTGGAGAAAGTAAATGAAAGAATTTTTAAGACAAACACACAGACTGAATCCTCTCCTTGTGGTGTCGATCCGGGGACCTCTTGGACTACAACTCGAGTAATGTAACCACCGCACCACTCTGTTTATCTGCCAGGAGGAGGAGAAGGAGTAGGAGGAGGAAGAGGAGGAGGAGGGGGAGGGGAAGGGGGAAGAGGAGGAGGAGGAGGAGGGAGAAGAGTAAGAGGAGTAAGAGGAGGAGGAGGAGGAGGAGGAGGCTGGGTGACAAAAACCCGTAGTGCCTCGCTGGGTCATCACTTAAGTGCTGTCAGAGGCGGCCACTTGCTGCCTCTCTCTCTCTTTGGTAACACACACACACACACACATACACACACACACACACACACACACACACACACACACACTCTAACCTGGTACATATTCATTCAGGCTACGATAGATCAGCAGCTACCGTAATTACCTTAACACCGTTCTCATCAACAGTGCCAGAAGCTCTAAGAAAACAGAGACTCAGGTGAACTTAATCCTATTTATAATAACATCCTTCTCCTCTTTTCCTTCTTCCTCCCCCTCCTCCATGTCTATGTCTATGTCTCATCCTTATCCATGATCATTCCCCCTTCCTTCTACTGCTAGTCTACGATCACTCCTCATCCTCCTTCTCTCCACCACCCTCCTTCTCTCCACCACCACCCCTCCTCCTCCTTCTCTCCACCACCACCCCTCCCCCCCCTCCTCCTCCTCTTCTTCTCCACCACCACCATTACCCCTCCACCTCATCCTTCTCCACTACCCTTCCTCCTCCATCACCACCATCCACCATCCTTCTCCACCTCTACCACCTCTCTCCTCATTCTTCTCCACCATCTCTCCTTCTCATCCACCACCCTTCCTCCACTCCTCATCTCACCGATAGGAGAAAGAGATAAAACGCATCATCTGGCGTCAATAAACATGGGGGTAATGGCGTACTGATAAGACAAGATGGAGGGGCGTAAGACAAGTCACACGTTGTTGTTTACTATGACGATGGTGAAACGCAGTCAAGTCATTCCCTGAAGATCGTCGTGTTCCAAGTACCACAGTCGACCTGAGGGAGGTGAGGACGTGGGAGATATTGGCGTAGAAGGAATACACATACGTACGCAAACACACACACTCATACATACACACACACAGACAAATAAACACAGAACAAACACACAGTTCTCAAGGTGTCTGGTCATAATAAACGTATATATTGAGACGAGAAGAGACACTTAAGTGAGCTATTATTTATTTAAGTGGTTTAGTCACTTATGTGATAAAGGCCACGATAATAATGTTATTTAAATATTAATACAAGTAACCGTATAATAAAGTTATTCTCGTTAACGCTAAATGGGTGGATCGGTGGGCGGAAAATGGGTGGGTTGGTGGGTGATTAGGCGGTAGGTGGGTGGAGTTGGGTGAGTTGGTGGGCAGGAGATGGGAGAATGATGGGCGGGAGATGGGTGGGTCGGTGAACGGAATATGGTTGGAGTTTGGGAGGTGGGTGGGTTAGTAGCTGAAATGGGTGGGCCAGTAGCTGGGAGATGGGTAGGTTAGTGGGCAGGGGAGATGGGAGGTCAATGGGCAGGAGATGGAAGGGTTAGTGGTGGGTGGGGAATGGGTGGATTGTGGTAGGTGGGTGGGAGATAATTGGGTTAGTGGGTGGAAGATGGGTGGGTTATTGAGCGGGGAGATGGGAGGGTGGTAGGTGGGTGGGGAGATGGTTGGATTGTGCAGGTAGGTGGAAGACGTGTGTGGGCGGGTGGTGGGCGGGTGGGTGGGTCATCAAGGGACGAACATGGGGCAGTCACCAAACACCTAAGAAGAAGCAATCAAAACAATTGTCATCAAATCATTACCAGTAAAGCCATTAGCCGGGCATTACCCCTCCTCTTCCTCCTTCTCCCCCTCCTCTCCTTCCCCTCTCTTCCTCCTCCTCCTTCCCCCCTCCCCTTATTCTCTTCCTCCTCCCCCCCACTCTCGTCCACACTCCGACCCATCAACACACCACCACACTCCTCAACCCATGGTCATTAAGTCATGGTCGCCAACCCATGGTAGTCAAACATGGTCACCAAGCTATGCCCATTACTACACCATACGGATGCCTGACTAATGAAGTTACCCCCTGAACCCACACCCCCAGATTAACACCCCTGAACCCACACCCCCAGATTGACACCCCTGAACCCACACCCCTCAGATTAGCACTGAACCCCACACCCCAGATTACACCTGAACACCCCCCAAATTGACACCCCTAAACACACCCCCAGATTGACACCCTGAACCCACACCCCCAGATTAACACCCCTGAACCCACACCCCCAGATTGACACCCCTGAACCCACACCCCTCAGAATGACACCCCTGGACCCAAACCCCACCCCCAGATTAACACCCTGAACCCCACACCCCCCAGATTGACACCCTAAGCACACACCCCCAGATTAACACCCCTGAACCCACACCCCCAGATTGACACCCCTGAACCCACACCCCTCAGAATGACACCCCTGGACCCAAACCCCCAGATTGGGACCCACAGAACCCATTCCTCACCGACATAACATCACTAAAGACAACACCAGTACGGCGCTCGTTAACTGAAGTATAGTGTCCAGAGTGATCCCTCATCCCGGCACCATCATCACTATCCCCGGCACTACCATCACTCCGACACCATCATCTCCCAGCGCTCATCACTTCCACGCCATAATTAAACCCAATAATCACCATAAATTATGCATGATCGGTGCACCACTAACTCACCGTGATTCACAGCCTCCCTGCCTCTCGCTGTCTCCTTTGGTTCCTTATAAGAGGAGAACCACAGGTGAGGGAGGCAGGTGAGAGGGCGTGTAGGTCTCTCGTGGAGTCAGTGATAACACCTGGTGATAATTGGGTGGATGGTAATAGTGGTGGTGGTGGTGGTAATGGTTAGGGGTAGATGGTGTTAGTGGTGATGGTGATAGTGTGGATGGTGATAATGGTGAGTGGTAGTGTAGATGGTATAGTGATAGTGTGGATGGTGATGTTAAATGATGACAGTAGAGGTGGTGATAGATGGCGAGAGTGGTGGTGAGGATGGAGATGGTGATCATGGTTAGTGGTATAGTGTGGATGATGATGTGGATGGTACATGAACCAGAACCGTTTACCTTTACGATATCACTAATTAATGTCGTTTACCTTTAAGATACCACTAATTAATGCCGTTTACCTTTAAGATACCACTAATTAATGCCGTTTACCTTTAAGATACCACTAATTAATGTCGTCTACCTTTAAGATACCGCTAATTAATGCCGTTTACCTTTAAGATACCACTAATTAATGCCGTTTACCTTTAAGACACCACTAATTAATGCCGTTTACCTTTAAGATACCACTAATTAATGCCGTTTACCTTTAAGATATCACTAATTAATGTCGTCTACCTTTAAGATACCGCTAATTAATGCCGTTTACCTTTAAGATATCACTAATTAATGCCGTTTACCTTTAAGATACCACTAATTAATGCCGTTTACCTTTAAGATACCACTAATTAATGCCGTTTACCTTTAAGATACCACTAATTAATGTCGTTTACCTTTAAGATATCACTAATTAATGCCGTTTACCTTTAAGATACCACTAATTAATGTCGTCTACTTTTAAGATACCACTAATTAATGTCGTTTACCTTTAAGATACCACTCATTAATGTCGTTTACCTTTACGATATCACTAACTAGAGTCGTTTTCCTCAGTTGTTTATAGAGGCTCGAGCAGGTTAATACACCAGCAGGAGGCGACATTGACAGCATCACCTTCGTCTTATCCTTCTTCAGGTCGTTCGTCTCTATAGGAGGACTCTAGCAGACAACATTAGCATAAAACAACATTTGCCTGGTCAGCTCAGCCTCAACGGGTCCTGCTCGAATTTGCCAGATACGCCACCCACCTTCGCCACCCAACTCAAACCCGGAAATGAGGTTAGGTTAGGTTAGGTTTGGGTTAGGTTGGGGTTGGGTTGGGTTGGGTTGTGGTTGGGTTGGGTTGGGTTGGGTTGGGTTGGGTTAGGTTTGGGTTAGGTTAGGTTTGGTTGGGTTGGGGTTGGGGTTGGGTTGGGTTGGGTTGGGTTGGGTTGGGTTGGGTTGGGTTGGGTTGGGTTGGATTGGGTTTGGTTGGTTGGGTTGGGTTGGGTTGGGTTGGGTTGGGTTGGGTTAGAGTAGACTAACACTACCACGACCACCATTACTACTACTACTACTACCATCATCACTACAATCATCACTACCACCACGACGACCTCTCCACATCACTACTCCTTACAATCACCACCGTCACTCGCCAAGTCACCACTATCAATACCTCGACAACCACAATTTCCACCATAAACAGTGATCCGTCTTCATCACCACCACTACCACCACCCCTACCACCACCACTACTACCCCTACCACCACCAGCCAGCCAGGGAGGTTGTAAAAATCGATTTCTTTGAAGTCTGATAAACTATTAAGACTTAATTTTAATACGATAACAACATACTGCTTCTTTCACCACCACGAAAGACACTTCCTCCATCACCACCACATAATAATACTTCTTTCACCACCACTAAACACACTTCCTCCATCACCACCACATAATAATACTTCTTTCACCACCACTAAACACACTTCCTCCATCACCACCACATAATAATACTTCTTTCACCACCACTAAACACACTTCCTCCATCACCACCACATAATAATACTTCTTTCACCACCACTACACACACTTCCTCCATCACACACACACACACACACACACACACACACACACAAACACACACACACTACCTCCTCCCTTAAGTCATTACCAACATTAAAAAACCTAAAAAAAAAAAAAATACAAAAAAATTGACAAAATACACGGTAATCACCACCTCCATCAACCACTAATACTCCTAACTACCACCATATCTACCACCATCTTCCCTCTTCCTCCTCCCCGTTCCCTCTCTCCCTCCTTCTCTCCTCCCCTTCCCTCCTTCCAGCCACAACTCCCTATGTTATCAGTTGCCCCCTTCTCTCTCCCTCCCTCTCTCTCTTTCCCTCCCTCCCCTACCCCCCATCTCCTTCCCTCCCCATCGCTCCCCTTCCCTCCAGCCACAAGTCTAGTGTCATCAACTGACCTCCCTACCTTCCCTTCCCCCCCCCTCCACGTCTTTGGGTCTCAGCGGCGACAATGTTGACTCTCTGACAAAGCATAAAATAGCCTATGGGAATCCCTTGAAGCTCACCAGCAGCCTTTTGTTCCCCTGTGCTCACACACTCACACACACTCACACACACACACACACACACACACACATACACACACACACACACACTACACATTCGCACACTGACACGCAATACACACCTAACTACGATACTCCATAAATATAACATACTGTATGCTATCTAATCTTGCAGGTAACCATTCAATGTAAATCATAAAAGGTAATGATAAGAAATGACAGTATCATTTATATTAGTTAAATTAGTAAACTCGATCAATAAACATGAGCTTACTTATGCCTAGATTATATAAGTAGATGACACAGGTTAACCTAAACAACACTCCTTTATCTGTTCTCATTATTACGTCAATTCTCAGGGAAATCATTATTTTTTTTTGTGTGTTATGTTACGTGGGGAAAATTATCTTCGTAAACACATAAACACACTGGTGAATCAAATTAGGTAAATAATGAGGTAATTAAGTAAATAATGGAAGTTATTCACCTTAAAACACACACACACACACACACACACACACACACTCAAAAGAAGTAAGAGAGTTAATTTCAGCAGAGGAACAACAGTAGGAACGAGACGTGGTAACTTATTTCGCACGGAGCAGACCAGACCGAGGAATAGCGACGCCGTTAAGGATTTTACAACGTAGAATTTCGTTGTACAGATCCTATCCTTTATGACAGTGTGTGTGTGAGTGAGTGTGTGTGTGTGTGTGTGCGTGGCTACATTAAGGCTCAGAGGGTGATGAGAGGGGGGTGGGTGGGAGGAGAGGACGGCGTGAAGCTGTGAATCTCAAGTGTGTGTGTGTGGAGTGTCAGACAAGTGGACCTTAGCTCTGATTATTCCCAGGACAGGTAACGATACTCTCTTTTTAAACGATGATTGATAGGAGTCATTTTTCATAGGTTGTTTTCAATCTTTATTTCATTGATTTAAGTGTATGTGATCAGCTGAGAGTATTTTAATATTTCAAACTTTACCTGTATTTTATTACATGTATTAAGAGACGATACGATTGGGTAACTTAAAGAA
>NW_024751951.1:0-18891 GCF_018991925.1 Homarus americanus
AGCGGATCCCTCGTAAACTTATTTACAAAATCATTAGACACTGGAGTTGTGCCAGACTTGTGGAAACAGGCAAATGTAGTACCCATATTCAAAATAGGAGACAGAGCATCAGCGTCAAACTACCGGCCGATCAGGTTGACGTCAGTACTGGGGAAATTTCTTGAATCAATTATAGCAGATAACATCCGATCGCATTTAGAGAAAAGCAAATTAATCTACGACTCTCAACACGGGTTTACAAAGGGAAAATCTTGTCTAACAAATCTGCTGACTTTTTTAGGAAAGTCTTCGAGGTAGTAGATAATGACGAAAATTACGATGTTATTTACTTAGACTTTAGCAAAGCATTTGACAGAGTACAGCATCAGAGGCTTCTGAGAAAAATTAAGGCTCATGGTATCGAGGGGAAAGTTTTAAATTGGATAGAATCATGGCTCACCGATAGAACGCAGAGGGTCAGCGTAGATGGTATTAAGTCTGAGTGGGGTCGTGTAACCAGTGGGGTTCCCCAGGGGTCAGTACTCGGCCCACTCTTGTTCATTATCTACATAAACGATCTAGATACTGGGATCAGCAGTGACATAAGCAAGTTTGCGGATGACACCAAAATAGGGTGGCAGATTAATTCAGGGCAGGATGCAAATGAATTACAGGAGGATCTAAATAAACTGCAGGAGTGGTCAGTAAAATGGCAAATGAAATTCAACACCAACAAGTGCAGCGTACTTAATATTGGAAGAACAAATACTGTCAATATATACATCCTTAACAACATCAACCTAGAGAAGTCGACTTGTGAAAGAGACCTAGGGGTACTTGTAAGCCCGGACCTGCGGCCTAGAAAACAGTGCGTTAATGTTCGAAATAAGGCAAACAAAGTATTGGGTTTTATATCTAGAAGTGTAAGTAATAAGAGTGCAGAGGTCTTATTGCAACTATATCTTGCGCTAGTCAGGCCGCAACTCGATTATGCGGTTCAGTTCTGGTGCCCTTATTATAGAATGGATATCAATTCACTAGAGTCGGTGCTGCGAAGAATGACGAAAATGATTCCGGGACTTAGAACCCTTCCATATCAGGATAGGTTAAAGAAATTTAACTTGCATTCCCTAGAAAGACGAAGAGTGCGGGGAGATATGATAGAAGTATTTAAGTGGGTGAAAGGCATCAATAAAGGTGATATAGATAAAGTTCTTATAATATCCGAGCAGGATAGGACTCGGAACAACGGTTTTAAGTTGGATAAGTTTAGGTTTAGGAGGGAGATAGGAAGGAACTGGTTTACAAATAGGGTGGTGGACGAGTGGAACAAGCTTACCAACTTTGTAGTAAGTGCTGGAACGCTGGAAAGTTTCAAAAGGAGGCTGGATATATTCATGGATGATAGAGAGTGGTAGTAACTCTCGACAGGAGCTGCCATGTACAGGCCAACTGGCCTATTGCAGACTCCTTATTTTCTTATGTTCATATATTCTTATGTTCATTAATGTACACAACCCAGGAGTGATAACCATAATTTTCCACCTAAACAAAACCGACAATATAAATGGACTCAGCCAGGTATTGTATCTCCAAATACCAATAAACAAAAACTCAGTTTAAGTTTTACTCTCTGTTGTGGCCCTGAAAACTTAAGAGCCTGTGGTGAACAAGACAACATTAGGCAACAATTCTTGCTTGCCGGGGAGTACTATATTTTACGACGATATATTTTATTTGAAAAGTTAAATATAACAATAAAGTAGGAATATTGTGTTTTGTTCAAATAACTACCAGAGCATGAAAGAGCAAGACCATAACAAATTGAAGGGATGCCTTAGAGGAAGAAGACGCCCTCCAAGAATGATCACCAACATACTGTATGACTCAATCAAGGTTATATGGCAAAAAACACAAAAAAACAAATGACTTTTGCATATTCTAAAACGCTCTGGACCCGATCTTTGGTAATGAAAAGAAACACTGGAAAACATGTCAGTTGTAAGAGGATTCATGATGTTGGAATGGAAAATGACTTAAAAGATCACGTAATAATGGTGTAAAGGAACTCAAAGTTACGGAGCTTGATTGGAGTTGATGATATATGAAAGTCACGAACATATAGTAAATCGCTGGATCCAAGAAAATTGCCCGAGTGATTTTATATAGCAAACGATATCTCCAATCTTTAACACGGGAAGTAACAGTGACTAGTTAGCGGGGACGTAAAACTCCCCAACAAGTACACAAAAAAAGGTATGGGATACAGTATATAAAACTGACTTGGACTTACCTGAAGTGTGATATGTTGTGGTGTGTTACGGTCACCTGGGGAGCTGTTAACTTTCACCTACCTGGAAAAAAAATCAGGTTAACTTTCATTCCACCTTTACTGCTATAATTTTGTGTAAAGGTCAAGTATAAAGTCGCCACTTATGCCGTGTTATATATTGGACTCAGCTCAAGGATGTGTTTGTTTTAAAGTAAAAATTATTATTAGGTGAAAGAGGATTAAATAATAACTATGAACCTACAGTAGTACCTTTAGAGGTGTTCTATGGCAACAGTTTGTGTGGCTATGATGACAGAAACCAACCAAACCCAACTAAATCACTCGATATATAAGATCATCAAGTTTGGTTTAATTGATTTATGTTGTCTGGCATTACCAATGATTTAGTCCAGCCTTCCTGAGGAAGTTTTAACAGTAACATCATAAAAAGAAGACTGTATATATTTCACATTCCTACATTTTCTCTCTCTCCTATTAGAAAAGCATCTATGCATTACCAAAATCATATACTATTTAACTAACAGGAACAACCATGATGCTAACGATGATTTTAGTTAACACCAAAAATTAATAGAGACTCGTCCATCGTGTCATAATAGTAGTGACCTTGACCTGGTGGTAGAGGAAGCCTTGGCATCACCCGTCATGTCAGGGATCATTCTGCCTCAAACAACATTCATGAATGATGTCACAGTTCTTGCTTCATTATATAGAACTTAATTGATATGTAAGCCAAATTCTATAAACTGTAACACAAGACATGGTCGATACTTCCAGCCCTCAACTAGGATCATTACAGCTCTTCGATCTAACTTGATACACAGAAGTACAACAAGTCATTATGGACACAACCCCAAAGAATAACTCACTCACAAATCCACAATGAAAAATTTCTGGTGATGTTATTTTTATTCGTATAATTAAGAATATTTGTCTATGATAATTTGTCTAAAACTAGTGTTGTAAATATTCATATGTCTTTGTGCACCTCATAATCCTCCCCATGTTTCAATTATCATCCTAGGCTATAAGGCTTTAATATACTCTATGTGAGCCTCATAGTCCTCCCCATGTTTCAATTATCATTCTAGGGGCTATAAGGCTTTAATATACTCTATGTGAGCCACTTGGTAATAATACAGGTTTATGCAGCACCAAATGATACTGAAGCTCTAGCAAATTTAATGCAGATTTAAAGAAAGCAAAACACGCCATGAAGTTTAATGGGTGATTTTAACGCCAAGATTGGGAAAGGGAAAGAAGCACCAGAAGTAGGACCACATGGCCTGGGTAATAGAGGAGAAATATTTATAGACTTTTGTAAGGAAAACAAAATGATAATTGTAAATACATGATTTGAACAACACCCCAGGCATGACCCCAGGACAATGTGTATAACATTGTCACGAGTCAAATAGATTACATTTTAATTGATAAAACACACCAGAAAGAGGTTGAAGGCCTTTGACATGTGGTGTTCCATGTGAATGTTAGGAATAAGCTACAGCGACAGGAAAACAAATGAAGAAGTACTAAGATTAACAAAAACTTCAAGAGAAATACTTGAAATGTATAGAATGAGAAAAATGAGACACTGTGGTCATATTATAATTAGTGAAGGAGGGATAATAATAAATATTAATGAGCAAAGTTGAGGGTCAGGGGAATGCAGAGACTGAGATGGGTGAATTAAACTAAAAACTGGATCCACAGAGAGATACAAAATTTTGTATGACTGGTAAAAACTGCCTGAAAACGTTTAGAGTGGTGAACAGTGCTCGCCAACCCTCACATATGAGGACGGTACTCTGGTTGATGGAAGCCCAGAGTTAAAAAACTATGGGAAAAAATTACTGCAATTGACACAAATAATAACGTATTCTTGACGTTAGGAAGTTGTCCATTATGTAACTAGTCAGAAATAGGTGTTTTAAGGGTCACATTTCGTTAACCGCCCATCACCTTTTTTCACGTGAAAAATATATTTTTTCGCCAGTTTTCTTGTGGTTTTAGATGATCATGACATTTATCTTTGGGGGAAATCACTTATTTGTTGTTAGGTTATGTTTAGGACGTGGCCAGTTAGGTTAGGTCAGGTCAGGTCAGGTCAGGTAACCTAACCAACCCCCCCCCCCACACACACAAAAAAAGATGACTGCTTTAAGTGCGAAACTGATAAGCAAAAGCCTATAACTAAATTTTCCTGCCAAGTTCCACACATAAATTCCGACCACTAAGCGGGAGTCTCCTACAACTTTACCCAAAAACGTAACAAATATAAAACTACCTTCAACATAATACAGGGCCGTAAGTCAGCATGTTTAAGTCTGGTTAAATTAAATATTGTTTGGTTAATATATAGGACTAACCCGCCGGGCTGCACACCGCTGATGCGGCCGTATCATCTCACGTCCAGAAAAGGCCTCAAATTTCACCATATCATAGTAAGTTCTTTCTGTTTAATATACCGGGGAAGTTAGGTAAGGTTAGGTAGGTTTGTTTGGTTTGGTTGGTTAGGTCTGTTCTTCATAACCACAATGTTAAGTAGCGTATATTTTAAAAACATTCGTTGTTTGACATATTTCCACAAACTACAACAGTGTCCACTATAATATAACAATGAAAATCCGGCGTTTTTATAATTGTTTTCAATCAATTTCGCCCGCGGGTTAGTCCTATATAATTACCTATTGTTTTAATAATCGTGATTGTGGTCATATCTGATTAAACCATTAATGACGGCAAAGCGACCAACCAAACCTGACCTAACTAAAATTAGTACTAAAGCTATTTCGTTAGGTTAGGTTTCCTTGGTTCGTTGCTAAAAATGTGCAAGGTGCCCTTCCAAACAATTGACATGTGTTAAATAGCTTATAATTATCTGTTATGGAATTGTTGTTAAATTTCAGTTTACAATATTTCTTCTCTCACTCCACCAGCTATGTCAACATAGTGAGGGATTACTGTTCCACAGGTTATAATGATTTAAATACCCACTTGATGTATCAATAAAATAATGTTTTAATCATATTCAAAACAATTTGACCTTTATTATGTTTTGACACACAGTGGACCAAGACGCCATTTGGTAAAAACACCGCCAAGTAAATTTAGTTATTTGCCATTTAATTATAACAATATGTCTATGTACTCCCACCAAAAAGTTGTTCCTTACAAATGTTATTTGTGTTTTTCCGTGTTTTTAATGAAGGGGAATAAGATAATGTTTTAACAGTTGACAGTTCAGGCTCACATTCTCGGGAATGGGACAACTGGCCGCCGCCATCTGGCCGCAGCCCAGTTTGGTTAGGTTAGGTTAGGTTAGGTTAGGGTAGGTTAGGTTGTCAACAAAAAGTTCCATATGGCGGCCAGTCGGCCGCGGCGAGTTTCCCGCGGCCAGTTGGGCTGCGGCCAGATGGCGGCGGCCAGTTGTCCTAGACCCCACATTCTCGTATTGAGCACAATAACTTCAACAAATATAATGCCGTGTTGACCACCACTTACCTCTTCCATTGTTGTATTGTTATTACTGAGCTTCAACAACGAAGCAAGGTTATTAATACACTAGTGTTATAACACTTAAAACATTTCACTATGGGGCTTCCTATCACGACAACAGCTGCAAAGACACTGTCACTGATCGTCGCTGTTCATGTCACTGATTCATATGAAAGATAGGAAAGTGGCTGCCCTAAGCACAGCATAAAATGTGATGTCGAACAGTGGCGCCAGCTATTGAGGCTCCATCAAAGTTTACAGATGTCAGATACATCCAGATCCGTTTGTTGCTAGATACTTCAATATATTTAATCACATGTACTGTACCCTGTACGACATTTTGATATACAGTCCAGACATGTTGATATGTTTATCAGCTGTGTCCCATACCATGGGAAAATAGTTTCATCAATTTGATCTTAATATTGATATTCAAATACTGTATTTTTGGCTCCTTTCTTTGTATTTCTTTTATTTCTTTGTTTCTTTCTTATTAATATTCAAGCATAAGTTTCAAACATGTACAGTACATGTTGCGCGTGTCAAGTGTCACACGACAAACCTTGGCAGAGCCATCTAGCGACTGTGAAACCAAATTTCAATCTCTTCCGTAAAAATCTTTGTTTATTCCTAAAACATCTCAAAGCAGGTGTCCAAGTTTCATGGGACTGAACGTATACCAGTCTCTCATTACTGTAAGAACACTTCCAGTGTATCTCTCTCTTTGAATTTACCAAATAACCTGATTAAACTGATTCGTTGATCTGGAACCCATGTGGCCCACTGAGATGATGCAGAGGAACACTCATGTGGCCCAATGAGATGATGCAGAGGAACACTCATGTGGCCCACTGAGATGATGCAGAGGAACACTCATGTGGCCCAATGAGATGATGCAGAGGAACACTCATGTGGCCCACTGAGATGATGCAGAGGAACACCATGTGCCCACTGAGATGATGTGCCCAGAGATGAACACTCATGCAGAGACTGAATGATGCAGAGGAACACTCATGTGGCCCACTGAGATGATGCAGAGGAACACTATGTGGCCCACTGAGATGATGCAGAGAACACTCATGTGGCCCACTGAGATGATGCAGAGGAACACTCATGGCCATGAGATGATGGAGGAACACCATGTGGCCACTGAGATGATGCAGAGGAACACTCATGTGGCCCACTGAGATGATGCAGAGGAACACTCATGTGGCCCCACTGAGATGATGCAGCAGAGAACACTCATGTGGCCCACTGAGATGATGAGATGATGCAGAGGAACACTCATGTGGCCCACTGAGATAATGCAGAGGAACACTCATGTGGCCCACTGAGATGATGCAGAGGAACACTCATGTGGCCCACTGAGATGATGCAGAGGAACACTCATGTGGCCCACTGAGATGATGCAGAGGAACACTCATGTGGCCCACTGAGATGATGGACAGCCATAGTCCCACTAACTAACTGGGCTGCCCACTACCGCCCTACTTAATGTGGCAACATCCGTGGTAACATTTATCAACACATCCACTATAAGGGAGTCTAATAATCACATTTTATTTTATACATTATTGGTCTCATAATAATATGTTTTAACTATAATTTAATGTTGTCAGTGATGTGTGTCGCCAGGCATGATGAGCATTGAGCAGCATTAAAGTGAGGCACAACTGGAAATCCTTACCAGTTATATAAGGATTTATTTATCAATATTAATGGAATATTATGTAGGAGCAGCATGGGGGCCGGGGCTTGTACCGTCAGATAAAAAATACTATAGAGGATTCACAGGGATCACTCCAGTGATTGTCGAGCACAAGGACTTTTGGAGGTGCCTGTACCTAATAATTCACAGGTGTCAAATGATCTGTGTCAATTAACTAGAAACTTATAAAAGAACTTATTCGAGCTTCACGGTCAGAATGATACAGTATGGGTTTAAGGTGAATGATCTTTAAAGGAGAATGTTTGTGCCAAAATAACTCAGTCGTGTAAAGGATTAATCTTTTGAAACGAAATAAATGTTTTGTTTTGATTTATTGTTCCCGTATGTCTGTAATGTGTGTGTGTGTGCCCGAAGGCTGAAAATATACATTGGACATAAATGACTTATTACATACATTGGTGGCTTAACAAAAGCCTTCATTAGAGAAAGGTAAAGGAACATACAGTGAACATACAGATTAATGTTTACAGTGGAGGTCACGTAGATATTGTTTATAAATATATACCATTTCTTAGAGTAAAAATATTCCTTATGTTATATTTCACTAATTATTTCATAGAAACGTATTGGAAAAGACCAAGTCTCTTCAGTGTTGTTATATTACGAGTTTGTAAGATATAAAGGAATCCTTAGTGAAGATCTTAATGGAGTGAGTAGTCACCCAGAAGAGGATGTGACACACTGAACCTCATCACGTCTTTGTCTGGCGCTCAATATGAAGCAGCAGCACAAGGTTGGGTGCTCTTTTGTTTCATGCACAGATGCTCTTTTTAGTTCATATCCAGTAAGTGAACTGTTCTTTATCCGTGCAATAAGGACTAGACTGTAGCAAACTTTGCTCTCCTTTGAACACAACTTTTGCCCTTGGCTATAATTTGTACCCTGTGAATATGACGTTGGTGGTGCGTCATCATAGAGAAAAGCCACACTAACAACCCCTCACCCCCACCCTACCTAGACCAGCCTTCCGACGACAAAGAGATTAAGCGTAACTATGGCACTTGTGGAAATGATTGTGAAACAAAGCAACATGTTCAGGAGTTAAGATGATGTGTTTTTGATGGACGGTTGTTTCTTGGTGGAGTGTGCGCGAGGAGTCACTACAGGAAGCTGCCTCACTGTGCTCCCGCTTCTTGTACCCAACTCCCAGTTTATTTTCAAGCTCACGTCCTTTCGTTTGATTTTCAGTTTTTTTGAAGATATAACATTAATACAAGTTTGTGATGTATGCGGATGTATGCGTCTCCACATTATCGGTAGAGAGAGAGAGAGAGAGAGAGAGAGAGAGAGAGAGAGAGTGTTGCAGTTGTGGGCTTCTGGGTGCCTACTTCACTCTCACGTAGCCAGTTGGTTCAGTTGAAGATGCCCACTGGTCCTACTAAGAAATACCACAACGGGCTGGAAAGTGTTCACGTACACCTAAGAAAACTAAGTAAAAGCGATGTCTTGCAATAAATGGATAACAGCCCAGGGACGGCGGAGCAGCCTCTATTTCCCCACCCACTCCTGCACTGTCTGGGCTTAAGGATAGGTTCTTGATGCTTTATGTTCGATCGAAAAAAATATAATCCAACAAAATTTCGTGAAAGAAAATCGTGGTGATGCGTGTAGGAGGTGATGAGCTGAGAACATAAACGTAGTCGCCAAGTTTTGGTCCTCCGTCAGGGTCGATCACCCGCGCTGCAGTCATTTTGCGAGGCTGGCGCTCCGCCCCCTCACAACACCTGACCCAATTTTGGCAAAGGCGGCGATTGGCTGGGCCACGTCTACAGTGGGTGGGGCCTGCCGCACAATTCTTGGTTGCCAGAGGTCTCCGCCAATCGCTCGGAATGCCTCGCTGCGGGAGGAGGTGATTGGCCTGGCGCCAATGAGAGGGTTAAAATGTCGAGTGCAGGAAATGAACGTAACGGGAAAGAATATGAATCTCCTGCTTTATAATTTACGAGACGATATTTGAGTTTTCGTCGTGTATATAATGTGCTATAAAAATATTCTCATCTGAACCTCCATACATTTACCTTCTTCCTCTTGTCAAGGGTGTAGGGCGTTGCTAAATTCAGCTGGTCTTTTCTTATCATCCCCGGGAGGAAGGCCATTCATCAGGGCGAGTTATGGCACTAACCCCCCCCCCCAACACCCACCCCTATCTCTCTCCCTCTCTCTCTAGACCCACAATAGGGGAGCGAGTATCACCCCTTGTCATCAGGTGGTTGGTATCAGCGTTAGTGGCTTCCTTTACTACCTGGGAGTGTCATGAAGGGGTAGAGGCGGCCCCAGTCTCTCCTTCATCACTTTGGAGTTTTTGTGGTGGGTGAGGGAAGGTCACGCTCCCCATGATGCCAAGCTCTTGCGACTGGGGCTTCCAGTCCTCTGTGTGTCCTCTCTAAACTAGAGTGTGCCTCACACACACACGCTCTATCGCACACTCCTCGCAGGTGGAAGTACGTGGATGACGTGCACTAGGGGGTTACAGTGGACAACACCTCACCGGACTACTCATCGCTACAAGGCACCCTGGACAGGCTACAGGCATAGTCTACGGAGAACAAGGTCACCATCATCACACCAAGACCGTAGTCATGCACATCAATACCGCCATCACTCCAATGCTAGCTCCAGCAGTCACAGTGGGAGCCCATCCTCCCCAGTGAGTGCAGTCTGCCAGTACAACAAAATTCAGCCCATAAGAGCCCGGCTCGCACTGATAGATATAAGAAGTTAACCATCCCATCTATTGTTAAAATAATAAACAGCTCCTAATTTATTTACTGTACAGCCCTGTAAATGTATTGAATGTATATTATTATGTCTAAATCACATGCAAGTTTGTATATTTTCAGCCTCCGGCTGCAACTCTTTTAATAAACCGTTTATTATTATTATTAGTAGTAGTAGTATTTACATGCACACACACACATACAGAAATAGACATACATACACATACACATACACACACACACACACACACACACCTCCCTCACCCCACCTGGTGTGTACAGTACCTGGTCCTACACCTCCCTCACCCCACCTGGTGTGTACAGTACCTGGTCCTACACCTCCCTCACCCCACCTGGTGTTTACAGTACCTGGTCCTACACCTCCCTCACCCCACCTGGTGTGTGTACAGTACCTGATCCTTCACACACCCCACCTGGTGTGTACAGTACCTGGTCCTACACCTCCCTCACCCCACCTGGTGTGTACAGTACCTGGTCCTACAACTCCCTCACTCCACCAAGTGTGTAGAGTACCTGGCCCTACACCTCCCTCACCCCACCTGGTGTGTAGAGTACATGGTCCAACACCTCCCTTACCCCTACACCTCCCTCAGCCCACCTGGTGTGTACAGTACCTGGTCCTACACCTCCCTCACCCCACCTGGTGTGTACAGTACCTGGTCCTACACCTCCCTCACCACCTGGTGTCTACAGTACCCGGGTCCCACACCTCCTCACACCCCACCTGCTGTGTACAGTACCTGGTCCCACACTCCTCCTCATGCACCTGGTGTGTACAGCACCTGGTCCCCACACCTCCCTCACATGCACCTGGTGTGTACAGTACCCGTCCCACACCTCCCCACCCCACCTGGTGTGTACAGTACCTGGTCCTACACCTCCCTCACCCCACCTGGTGTCTACAGTACCTGGTCCTACACCTCCCTCACCCCACCTGCTGTGTACAGTACCTGGTCCTACACCTCCCTCATGCACCTGGTGTGTACAGTACCTGGTCCTACACCTCCCTCATGCACCTGGTGTGTACAGTACCTGGTCCTACACCTCCCTCACTTCCCTCCTGTAGATAATATCTTAAACACCTTACTTACTGCTGCAGGAGAGTAGAAGTAATGTGTTAATTGATACTATACAGAGATTATCACTTCCTTCCTGTTGATAATAAACAAAGTCATATTTATTCGTATATGTAAATTTTTGGTTCAACCTCCAATTATTTATTATCTTTAAACTTTACACTAAACGACATCAATAGTAATACACCGAAATAACATCTGACCTACAAATCCACACTCAGACAGTACCTGGTCCTACATTATTCCAGTTGAATAATGTACATAATAATAAATCCACCTGTGAGTCATCCGCTCAACAAGGACCCATCTACACTGTACAGTAGTTCGTCTTTACCTTAGATGCAGCTGTCCCGTCCTGGCCAGCCTCTAAGAGTGTGTTAGTAACAATGTAATTTTTGCTGTTCGTTTTTTCCTTCTTGATCTCAGCTAAGAGCGTCATGACTCTCTGTAACAACGCCTCCTTAACCCCTATATCTCCATTATCAGTATCTTTCGGTTATAATGAACTTAACGACGATATCACAATTAAAGGCGTACGTATATTACCTGAATGTGATTATAACTGATTGTTTGATGGTTGTGTTTATAACTCACAACAAAAGCGGCTGTTGTGTGTATTTTTCATCAACATTTTCCTTTTCTTATTATTACAGTTTTCTTATGACTTCTCAAGTGAGTATATAAACACATGTTAATAGTTGGGATTTTCTCGGTAGACAAGAAGACTTTAGTTTCCTCTCTCCTTCCCACTCCTCTCCTCACCGTGACAACAATTATGTCTCAATTATATTAAAATATGTTGGGGATTTTTTCCTCTTGGGGATCATTGGAAGGTTTGATCGTGTCCAGTGTTGTAGCGTCGGGATGGTGCCACAGTAATTGTTTTGGGCGTTTTTTAGCTTAATAAATGAAAGGTGAAACAAAGAAGACTTACAGATGAAAACATACAAGACTAATTAGTCCTCCGGGAGGTTTACCTGTGAGTCGTCCAGGAGAAGACGTAGAGAATAATGTCATTATTAGACACAATAACAAGGTAATGCCTGGTGTACTGAGGGATATGTGTGTCTTTATTTCTCTCAAGATGTGCACCTAATAATTACCAAACAGATCTACTTTAGTTTTTGAATAATGTAAACCAAACCAAACCCAAACATTAGCGTATAAACGTTCCTCCACTCGAACATAAAATATCTCTCATGCTCCACGTTTAAAAAGAAAGGAGTAAATATTACAGTGTGTAGCGAGACGTGACCAGGCCCTGTACAGCCTCGCCTCACTCAGTCTACTTCCCTCTAACAGCTCAGTATGTCTCTCTTGTGTGTTGACTCTTGTGCTCAGGTGTGTGTTGACTCTTGTGCTCAGGTGTGTAACAGAGCCAGTACATGCCCAGTGGTCACTAACAGAGACGTGACAGACCGCCCCAGCAGCTAACGAGTAGTGAAGAGGATAAATTATAATAGTTTGGCTGAAATTGTTACAACACTGTCACTCTCGTTTGATGAATGAACATTGTTTTTTATCAGTTTACATAATAACTTGTGTAGTCAGAGGAAAGTAATGAAACAAATGTTACAATATTTACTTTATAACAAAAGACTCATAATGTTCAATGTTCTGGGTAATAAGTTCAATATACAGGAGCGAACACAAACACCTGTATAGTTTTGTAGGTTCGATTTACTGGATAAGAGATATGTACACAAGGGGAGTACCGCTCCTCAACCTGTCTGCTTGTCAACCGCTCTATAGACGACGTATGGCAAGTGAGACATTAACAGCTTCCATACGTCGCCAGGCACATTAATTAGGCATGTGGGACATCTTAAATATATTGCCACACGCTACTAGCTAGGCTGAATAAATAGTACATAAATGGAGCACATACATAATATACATAGCATAATATAAATACAGCATACAGAATATACATACACCTCCCTCCCCCCTATACGCTCATAGCAAAGTCTTGAGCGGACCTTTCCTTTTGGATCCGTTCTGAGCGTCGAGGGACTAGATCACTGGGAAGGGTATGGGACTCAACACTGGTGGCGGGGTCAGCAGAAGGCATTGTTACGGGGCGGAGAAAACGGCGGTTCCTCCACCACACACGACCACTGGGTAACCGCACCTGGTAGTCCCGTGACCTACCGAGACCCATGACTACGCCTACTTTGTCCCAACGTAGGGAGGTCGGGTCCTGAACACGGACTTGGGTGCCGACACTCAACCTGGGAAGAGAACGGGCGTGGTCGTTGTAGCGGGCGACGACGTCTTGAACACGTTCGGCGGCTCGGCGATCACAATCCTCTGTCTTGGCCTGCCACTCCTTGGAAAAGGATTGAGGGTGAGCAGGGACACAGGAACGAAGGGGGCGTCCATACAAAACCTGGGCAGGGGAGCGTCCGGTGTAGTTAGGTGTGTTGCGGAGTTCAAGAAAACCCCGGTCGAAGGCCTCGAAGTCAATATTCCCAGAAGGGGCCACCTTAAGGATGGAGTGCTTCAGGGATTTGACAGCAGCCTCAGCGTGGCCGTTGGACTGCGGGTAATGGGGCGATGACAACACATGCCGGACTCCCCATTGGTCGAGGAACACAGCAAAGTCCCGGCTTGTGAACTGAGGACCTCCGTCGGTTTGCAGGCGCACAGGAACGCCCACGTCACGGAAGTAGTGGCGGAACTTGCTGATGGTGGCGGCAGATGTCGTATCATTACCGCACTTGATGACAACCGGCCAACCAGAGAGACGGTCGACGATAACAAGGAAGGACTTTCCTGACACAGAGAAAAAGTCGGCCGACACAGACTCAAAGGGGCGGGTGGAGTTGTCGTCACTCATGAAGGGTTCCTGCTGCTGGCTGGGTTGTAGTACGTGGCGGGGCTTACACACCTGGACAGCATTGGAGATGTCGGGGTCGATGCCAGGCCGGAACACAGTCTGTCTTGCACGCCGTTTGGTGGCCTCGGCTCCACAGTGACTGTCGTGAAGGCGAGCCAAGGCGTGGAGACTTGAAGCAGCAGGGACAACTACCGAAGGAGAGGTGTCACTGGCCAGAGGTCGGGGTAGGGCGGCAGCAGGGTAGTTGCTGCTCCCTTCGCGCACCCTGTTGGCGTATTTTACCTCAAGAATCGGTGTTGGGAAGTCCTGGGAGATGATGGCCAACTCTTGGCAATGTCTGTAGGACAGCAAAGGAGTCGGGACACCATTATGCACGTCAATCCAGGCTTGACACGACCTGTTGCCAAAGGTGACATGTGCATAGAGTGAACCTAGGGCTGGGGCAAACTGTGAGCCATCTGCCGTGACGCAGAGGTCCTTGGGAGGCGGTCCTAGATCGCTTGGAGAAAGCCCCAAGCATTGCAAATGCTGGGGACCGATGACTGTAGCATCAGCGCCGGTGTCTTGCAACATCTGAAGACGGGATGACACACTGTCTTAGGTCACGATGACACTGATGTACTGGGGGACTTTGGTCCTGGGACGCGAGGAGTACACCCTCCTAATATGGGTCGGGCTTTGTTCAGGGTCGTCGTGCCTCTGATTTGGCGACTGTGGGCGGCCCTCACTGGTAGAAGGGCGCTGAAGCTTCCGCCGACGCTGTCCCTTGGGTTTGTGGGTAGGGCAACACTTGTCATAGTAGCCCAGACGACCGCACACATTGCACTGGACGTACTTAGCTGGGCTCCGTACTGTGAGTGACCAGTGGCCCTTACGGTCACAACTGTTGCAGGTAGACTCAGCAGCTGGACACACCTGTGTTCCGTGCTGCTTACCACAGTTGTTACAAAATGAACCGGGCGTGGACGTGGTGGGCGAAGGCGTAGGAGCAGACTTCTTGTCCTTCTTGTACCAGGACACAGCGCGTACAACTGTAGGGGGAGCTCGGATGGCAGAGGTGGCACACCTGGCAGCCTCATAGGAGCGACATATTGTCAACACATCCTGAAGAGAAGAGGAAGAGTCGAGGGAGGTGAGGCGTTGGACAAGCTCCTCATCCTTAACACCCATCAGGATCACTTGCTTCAACTGGGTCTCCTCGCACTGCTGGTGGTGGCCTAGACATATATCTACCTCTTCCGAGGCTCTATTAAGACGTACATAAAAGGCGTCAAAAGTCTCACCCTCCATCTGTCTACAGCTAAACAATTCCCTCCTGTGCAGAGCTTCATTCTGTTGTCCTTTGATGTGCCGTTGTAGAATGTCCAGTACCTCCTACAGACAGCGAAGAGGTTGGGGGTACCTGCAACGTATGTTCTAAGACACGCTGAATTTCCAAGGACAGGCACAAACGCAGCTGGATGAGTTGTTTAGGCTGTGACAAACTCTGGAGATCCACCATTGTAGCATAATCAGTCCACCGTCGCCGCCATTCACGAAAAGTCTGGAAAGTCACATCAGGCTTCAAGATGGGCGGTGTTTGAGCAGCTGCTTTAGGTGGGGCTGGTGGGCGTGAAGAGAGCATTGATGAGGTATCTGAACCATTCAGTACCGAGGCAATGTTAGAGCCAGGGGCTTGGTTAACAGTGAGGCGAGATATCAAAGCTTCAAACCGTGCACTGTCTTCCAATCTCCGTTGGTGGTCTCTCTCTGCCTCTGCTTGCCTTCTGTGTTCATCCGCCACACGTCTGTTAGCTTCATCCTCGCGCCTTTCATCTCTCATAAACTTCATTAAAGCAATTATCTCTGGAGACAACGCTGAATATGGAGGTGAAGGGCTGCGCGATGTTGTGGGAGCTGGAGCGTCATGGTCAGCCTGGTCATCCATCTCTGCGGAGCTATCATCCGACTGACTCATCCGGGCGCTGGTTCCACGGCTACGTAAGGCACGAGACATAACTACTTCATCTGTGTACTGTATCTAAATCAGTGTTGACCAGTCAGCCCGTTGTATCAACAAGATCTCAGACAAAAAATTAATTAAATACACAGATAAGTAGATTATATATATAAAATATATATAAGGGAGCCGCCGCGGTCAGTGAGTGTTAGTACATGTATGTGTGTGTGCGCGCGTCTGGGTGGGAGCAGTCTTGCTGGGAGGGAGAGGAGGGAGAGGCGGCGACTCACAGTCAGTCGCCAGTTACCCTCTGGACGAGGTCAGAGGAGGGTGCACTGAACTCTACTCCCCACAAATCCCCTAAACATGCCTTACACCTTGGGAATCCTTTAGAACAAGGTCACACATGTATGGCACGAAACACACAATGCACTAAACACTTCACAGAAAATCACTGTCACTGACACTGCTCAAAGTTGCTAAATTCTTCGAGGAGAAGTGGCCGGCGGCGGTTGACACAGGGCAAGGGGTCCATAAGCCGGCTTTCCACCAACTTTGCACTGCCACTCGTAATTATCCAGTAAAAGTACACACTGCGCCATGTTCAATGTTCTGGGTAATAAGTTCAATATACAGGAGAGAACACAAACACCTGTATAGTTTTGTAGGTTCGATTTACTGGATAAGAGATATGCACACAAGGGGAGTACCGCTCCTCAACCTGTCTGCTTGTCAACCGCTCTATAGACGACGTATGGCAAGTGAGACATTAACAGCTTCCATACGTCGCCAGGCACATTAATTAGGCATGTGGGACATCTTAAATATATTGCCACACGCTACTAGCTAGGCTGAATAAATAGTACATAAATGGAGCACATACATAATATACATAGCATAATGTAAATACAGCATACAGAATATACATACACATAAGACCACCGGTGGAGACCTTCACTAAGTCATCACAACAATGGCTTATTGGCCCTCAATACATTTACTCTATCAAATTTATCACATTTTCATGAAATTCTCGTGAAAGAGAAAGTTGCAGTTGGTATCAATTGTCGGCTTCTACTAATGACCTGACAGTTGTGACAATAAGGCCATCTGGTGACAAGGGTGAATATAACTTTTAGTTATCCTGTAGACACGGGAAGACTTTACTGGCACCAATTATTACAACATGGAACTTATTACTTATAGTATTATAAAGAAGCACAATCTACTCTATAGAACGCGGGCCGAGGCTCGATATCATTAATTTCCGTAGTACTCGTCAAGGAACTACTTCAAATGAATTTTTCCTTGTAAATTAGATGTTGCTAATCATGAATATGAATGTTCCCAGTCTCAAAAGTTCCACGTCAGTTTATAATTTTTTTTTGAAAATTCTCAGAAAATGTGGATAGAAAGCAGTGCATAGTGACGTCACGGCAGAACACTGGCCACCAATGAAACGGCGTGTCTCATAAGGGCTGGTTCACGGCCAATCATGATCGCCGTCTCTCACCAATATCTATAAACGTGGCGTGCTCCATGCACGTTGTTGATTCTACAAGACGGGACAATATTATTAGTTTTTCTGAGGTTTATTGGCGAAAATTTGTCTGAAGTGCGCATTTATGGAAATAACTAGACACCAGGGAATCCGAAGTTGCCAAGGATTCCATAAATCGCTATGAACTAGAGCTTGTACAGAGCTTTGAAGCGTTGCAAGCTAAAATCCCCGAGGTAAAAATCGTCGGATATCACCGCAAGTTCTACATGCAGTTTACAGATAAAACGAGGAAAGACAGAGCACGAAAGAAACATGATGAAAGGCTAGCTCATATCTCTGAATTAGGTGGGTACAAAGAGCAGGCTATATTGATATAGATCTTGGATTGTATATGTTGAGTACTTGACTGGTCTCTCTGCTTGATATCACAGGGATGAGTGTGATCTGATTCGTGTGAATGATATAAAGACTGCTGTTGAAGTCAAATCAATTCCAGCTTTGTATACAACCCAAGAGGAAGCTGGCTGCTCTTACACAGTGCTCATGCTGCCAATACTAGTGGACACAGTTATAAACAGCCCAGATACTGATGTACTTGTGGTCACTGTAGCATTCTGTATGGACATTGATGCGGAGTTGTACTTCCATACTGGTAAAGGAGATAATATGCGCACAATTGCTCTATGCCAAATATTTGGCCATTTTGGTGGAGAAGTGTGTGAAGCCTTCTTTCATTGTGTGACCGGTTATGACTCTGTTAGCATGGAATAGGAAAAAAGAACTCTGCCAAAATCATGATATCAAATCCTGCTCACTGTCCAGCATTAGCACAACTTGGAAATGTATTTGAGGTTTCTCAGACTCTATCTGATGAGCTGGAGGCATATATATGCGAGCTATATGGACAAAAGGATTGCTGTGATGTAAATGAATTACGGGTGAAAAATGTTTAAGTCTGGCAGATATGGAGAATGTAGGTTACCCCCGAATAAGGATTCCCTTCTGAAGCACATACAGCGGGCCAATTATCAGGCAGCAATATATAAGGGATGTCTAGTTCAAAATCCTGAAATACCGCCACCTGAAAGTAATGGTTAGAAAATTGAAGACAAAAAATTGGTAGTCGATTGGATGACTCTTCCCCCAGCACCATTTAGTGTAATGGAACTTGTGCATTGTTCATGTGTACATGGCTTGTACTTAATTTTTGTATCAGACTCTTGTTAAAAATGCACTTTGGTCTAATGAGAAAATAGGAAAAAATTGCAAGTTTTCATGAAAAATAATACATTTTAAGCT
>NW_024751952.1:0-7500 GCF_018991925.1 Homarus americanus
CTAGAAGTTACGTATTGCTCAAACCACTCGACCAAACTACCCTAACCACCTCAACCAACTTAACCACGACCAAACCACTCGACCAAACTACCCTAACCACCTCAACCAACTTAACCACGACCAAACCACTCGACCAAACTACCCTAACCACCTCAACCAAACCACCCTAACCACTCAACCAAACTACTCGACCCAAATTTTCTCCCTAGCAGGAATTTTATAACGAGAAAAAAACCTTAAAGTGAAAGCTCAGTGGACCAGTGAATAGGAATTTGTAATTGAATAGTTCACAAAAATGGAAACACGGGAGCTGGAAGACGCCCTTTACGCTTGGCTATCTCGTATAATGGGGCCCCCCTAGTAGTGGTGGTAGTTGTGGTTGTTGTGGTTGAAGAGGTGGTGGTAGTTGTGGTAGTAATGGTGGTGGAGATAGACGCCCTTTACGCTTGGCTATCTCGTATAATGGGGCCCCCCTAGTAGTGGTGGTAGTTGTGGTTGAAGGGGTGGTAGTAGATATAGTGGTGGTAATAGGTGAAGGTTTGGTAGTGGTGGTAATAGGGAGAGAGAGAGAGAGAGAGAGAGAGAGAGAGAGAGAGAGAGAGAGAGAGAGAGAGAGAGGCTCTTAAGTAATTGTCAACACGCTCATTAACTCTCACCTAATTAATAGTCAAGCAGGCGGTGTTGGAAGACTCGGAGGGCTGAGAACATGACCGGGGAGAGGAGTGGGGAGGGGAGAGTGGGGAGAGGGAGAGTGGGGAGAGGGGAAGGGGAGGGCATAGGGGAGAGAGGGGAGTGGGGGAGAATGAATGAGTGTAAATAAAGGGAGTGGGGAGAGGAGAGGAGAGGGGAGTAGGGAGAGGGAGGAGATAGAGGGAAGAGAGGGGGGAGGAGGGAATGAATGAGCGTAAGTAGAGAAGGGGGGAAGAGGAGAGGATAGAAGGGGGGGAAATGAATGGATATAAGGAGAGGAGGGGGAAGAGAGAGAGAGAGAGAGAGAGAGAGAGAGAGAGAGAGAGAGAGAGAGAGAGAGAGAGATAAATAATTAAAATCTTAAACACAAAACAAAAATTCGAACTTATCTTGAACAAACAAACAAACACACACAAACTACCCTAACTCATTAACAAACTCTTAATTACACACAAACACCACAATTAACTACACTTAACTTTCTTCCCCCACGGGGTAATTAAAAGTAATTAAATTGTCAAGACTTTTATCACTTACAATTAACAAAACGAAAGTAGTTTAGTTAGTTAATTGGTTAGTAATTAATTAGTTAACTATCACAACCCCCCCCCCAATTAGGCAGTTGATAATATACGCTTAACAATATACCCATATAATTAGACAATACTTAACTACCACTCATCTTTAATTATCACCCCAAAAAGGCATGAACTACCTAATGGCCATCAAGTGTGCTAACAGTTGTAGTACAAAATCTAACTAGTTAACTACTCAAACTTGCTCTGGGTAACAAAGTCATTAGGGTAAAGGGGGGTGGGGGGAATGGGCTTTACGCAGCCACTAGACAGAGAGAGAGAGAGAGAGAGAGAGAGAGAGAGAGAGAGAGAGAATGTGTGTGTGTGTGTGTGTGTGTGTATGTGTGTGTGTCTTAGGTCAATAAGAACACAGACTATTGTATTTACTATTATTACTATTACTACTACCACTACAACAACAACTACTACTAATACTACTACCATTTCGCCTACTACCACCACCACCACCACTACAACAATCATCACTACCACCATTTGCAACACTGTATCCAAGTATAAACTAAACACACCATTACTCAACGTTGGCAACACTGTCTCTCTAGGTAGGTGTGTGTATATATATATATATATATATATATATATATATATATATATATATATATATATATATATATATATATATATATGAATATTTCGCGAGTTTTTATATTACCGTTTGTGCTCATTATGCCCTCCTTGCTCTGACGCGAAAAATAAACACCGTGGACAAACTGGGAGACTTCTTCCTCGTTCGTTCCGTCGTCTTGTGAATTTTCTGTTTAAGTCTTTGAAAAAATAAATAAATTCGTGGTTTTTAAATTTGTGGTTTCTGTATTTTTATTTTACGTGGAGGGAAATTTTTTATAGTTCAATATTTTTGTTTTATATAGTTTGAAATATTCTAAATTTTGTTTTGTTTTTATTTTACTAACCAAGAAAAATTTAATTCATTAGTTTGGTGTTTTTAATTTTGTCTAAATATATTGAAAATTTATATATTTTTTTTTATTTATGGACAAAATATTTAAAATTTGTAACATTTTTTGTTTTCTATTTTATTTACCAGAAAAATAAATTCCGTATTCTTGTGTTTTTAATTTTATTGAACAAAAATAAAAAAAATGCTATTACTTCATTTTTAATTTAGTGAAAAATAGAAGTGGTCTTACTAGAAGCTTAAAAAATATAATACAAGCTATTACTAGTATTTAAATTTAATAATAAAAAATAAAAAAAATAATTTATCGTATTTTATTTCAATAGAGAAATTTATTTTATATGTACGTAAATATTAATAGCTTGGGTAAAATATTTATACTTTTTAAAGAGGATTTTTACTATTTTGGCGGCAAAATATTTAATATATATTGTAAAACTATTATAAACTTAGTCTAAAGTATTATAATATTTTATTTTTATTTTTTTATGGTAAACTTTTTACAGCAACAACAAAGTATTTAATTTTTAGGGCAAAACCCCTATACTTTTTGCGGTACAACATTTCCGAATTTAGAACAAAGTATTATATAATTTTAACGCTACAATATTTCACACTTACGGAAAACACACACACGCACACAAAAACCAGCTAGATACACACAAACAAATTCAAACACACTCACACACACACACAGACACACAAACAAACAAATTCAAACACACTCACACACACACACACACACAGACACACAAACAAACAAATTCAAACACACTCACACACACACACACACACACACGCGCGTTTGTCTCAACACCTACACACAACTAATAACAACACGCTGGTCGCTACACTGCACTAGACCAGCCAGGAGGTATGTCTCGAAATTTAAAAATACCTTCATGCTAACTATCTCCTCACTCCCTCCCTCTCTCCCTCACTCCTCTCCCTCACACACTCCCTCTCTCATTCATTCTTACATCCTCACTTACTCCCTCACTCCCTCATTCCCCCTCTAACCACTCCCTCACTAACACACTCCCTGCCTCCCTCTTTCCCCTCCATCTCTCCCTCCTTACCTAAACTTCCCCTCTCACTCACTCTCTCCCTTACTCCTTTCCTCCCTCACTCCTACCCAAACTCCCTCCCTCCCTCCCCCCCTCCTTACCTCAACCAAAACAGAATAATACGTGTCAAGAATATATTTGTTTTCGTCTTAAAAATGTCTGAAAAATGTTGACAAAATATTTTGGCTTAGATCTTTCTTACCTTTATGGGGGGGCGGGGTGAGGGAGGGAGGGGGGAGGTGGGAAGGAGGGGGGAGGTGGGAGGGGTGAGGGAGGGGTGATGTAGGAAAGAGGGGAGGGGAGGGAGGGAGGGAGGGAGTGAAGGAAAGGTAATGTAGGAGGTAGGAAGGGCGGAAGGGTGGTGTAAGAGGGAGAAAGGGGGGAAGGAAGGGTAAGGGAGGGAAGGAAGGGTAAAGGAGGAGGAAGGAAAGAAAGGAGGGAGGAGTGAGGTAAAAGTAATATTACCTAACATAAACAAACTAAACACAAGACAAAAATACACATTAATATATAACATTAAAATATTCTTCGACAAAAATATATAAATTACATATATAAACAAATATATAAACTGCTCTACTTAACCTCCACAATTACATTAAAAAATTACTTATGAAAATGTAATATTATTTATTAACTGGTAATAATATTGGTTAATGATGATTATTATTATTTAAATAAAGTTTGTTTTAGAGATACTGGTTCAAGTCATCGTACTCAAGGGGTTAAGTCGTCGTACTCAATGGGTTAAGTCATCGTACTCAAGGGGTTAAGTCATCGTACTCAAGGGTTCAAGTCATCGTACTCAAGGGTTCAAGTCATCGTACTCAAGGGGTTAAGTCATCGTACTCAAGGGTTCAAGTCATCGTACTCAAGGGGTTACGTCGTCGTACTCAAGGGGTTAAGTCGTCGTACTCAAGGGGTTAAGTCACCGTACTCAAGGGGTTAAGTCATCGTACTCAAGGGTTCAAGTCATCGTACTCAAGGGGTTACGTCGTCGTACTCAAGGGGTTAAGTCGTCGTACTCAATGGGTTAAGTCATCGTACTCAAGGGGTTAAGTCACCGTACTCAAGGGTTCAAGTCATCGTACTCAAGGGGTTAAGTCATCGTACTCAAGGGTTCAAGTCATCGTACTCAAGGGGTTACGTCGTCGTACTCAAGGGGTTAAGTCATCGTACTCAAGGGGTTAAGTCATCGTACTCAAGGGTTCAAGTCATCGTACTCAAGGGTTCAAGTCATCGTACCCAAGGGGTTAAGTCGTCGTACTCAAGGGGTTAAGTCATCGTACTCAAGGGTTTAAGTCATCGCACTCAAGGGGTTAAGTACGTCGTACTCAATGGGTTAAGTCATCTTACTCAAGGGGTTAAGTCATCGTACTCAAGGGTTCAAGTCATCGTACTCAAGGGCTTAAGTCGTCGTACTCAAGGGGTTAAGTCGTCGTACTCGAGGGGTTAAGTCATCGTACTCAAGGGATTAAGTCGTCGTACTCAAGGGGTTAAGTCGTCGTACTCATCGTTACGCTGTCGTACCTGGCGGGGTTGCATCATCGCCGCTGACCTTGCTGCACCGATTGTCATCGTACTCATGTCCAACATCGACCATAAGGTCGTCGTACCCAATAAGTTGTCGTACCCAAGGAAGTTGTCACCGTACCAAGGGTTAGTCATCGCACCCAAGGGGTTGTCATCGTACTCATCACCTGGCGGTTAAGTCATCGTATCAAGGGTTGTCATCGTACCTAAGGGTTAAGTCATCGTACTCAAGGGTTAAGCCACCGAACCCATAGCGTCACCCATGGTCTGCTCATCGGGCAAAGTCATCAAGGCGCATTAAACCATCGAACTCAAGCGGGCTGGTCATCGTACCCATAAAGGAGATGCCACTCTGGGAAATCGCCATCCATAAGGGTCGCACTCAGGGCTGTCATCGAACCAAGGGATTAGTCGTACCATAAGTCATCGAACCTGCCGAAGCCATCACCCAAGGGCTTGTCATCGCACTCAAGGGAAGCGTCAAGAATCACAATCATCCAACATACATACACCGTTCCATCTTCCATCCCACTGTACCACCACCATCTCCTGTTTCCTTATTCTCCTTCTCCTTCATGTCCTTCCTCATTCCTCCTTCCCCTCTCTCACCTCCTGCCTCTGTATACCCCTCTCCCCCTCTTCCTCTTCCATGACCCATCTCCTCCCTCCTTGTCGCCCCTTTCATCCCTCCCCTTCCTTCCTTCCTCCCTCCTCCTCCTTCCTCCTCTCCTCATCCTCTTACTCCCCACCCCAAGCATCAACACTAATATCCCTCCTCCTCCCTCCCTCTCCTCCTCCATCTCATCCTATCCTCCTCCCTCCCTCTCCTCTCCTAGACGGTAAACATCAACACCACGAACTCCCCCCTGATTTCACACGGATACACTGTCCTGCCCTCCTCCCACCACCACCACCACCAAAAAAATTCAGCAACGTTCTGGTCTTTTTCCCTCATTAAATTGTCTTCTCCTCCTCCTCCCCTCCTCCCACTCCTCCTTAGCTGCATTCATCTTCCCCAACCCCTCCCGCTGTCCTTCAAAACCCCCCTACGCGCTAATCTTATGACAACTTGCGTCTTAATTACTAATTAACTCAAATGACTAATTAACAAGAACAGACGCCTAAAGCCAGCAACAATGGGGCAGAAAAGACTAGATCCTGTGTGGTGGTGGCAGAGAGGAAAGATCCTTTAAAGACACCTAGCTGCCTAGCTTCAAGCTCGAGTAAACTGCAATAGGAGGAAAGGTCTAATAATTGCCAGCATTAGGGCGATTTTACTGCACAAACTGTGGGAAATCGTTCTTCCTGGAGACGAGAGGAAGAGGAAGGAGGAAGAGGAGGAGGAAGAGGGGGAAAAGAGGAGTCTCAAGAGAATGCAGCTCTCACGCGGGTCTAGACTTGAAACAGCTTGAACGGCAGAAGCTCGTAAGTAAAACCACTTGAGAAACATAGTATGATGTCCTTGACCTGCCTAAATGAGACCTTTATTTCTTACGGAGGAGGCGGAGGAGGAGGGTTACTTCTTGACGGGGACCTGAAGGGAGGGAGGGAGTGAGGAGGAGGAGGGAAGGGAGATGGCTGATGATGGTGGTGGTAATGAAGGCAATGTAGGCGAAATGAGAGGGATGAAGAAATGGAAGTGGTGGAGTTAGAGTTTGTTGGTGGGGATGATGGGATGATGTGTTGGTGCTAGTGGTGGAGGTAGAGCTCATTGAGTAAAGATGATGGTGATGATGGTGTTGGTGCTAGTGGTGGAGGTAGAGTTTGTTGAGAGGGGATGGTGCTTAGTGTAGGGATAATGGTGATGAGAATGGAAAAGCCAGTATAATGGTGGTAGCCTACGATCAGGTAATGCTAGAAATGATGTTAGAAGGAATAAAGAAGAAGAAGGAAGAAGAAGAAGAAGAAGAAAGAAGAAGAAGAAAGAAGAAGAAGAAGAAAAAAGAAGAAGAATAGCGAAGAAGAAGAAGAAGAAGAAGAATAAATAAAGAAGAAGAAGAAGAAGAAGAAGAAATAGAAATAAATAGAAGAAGAAGAATAATAGTTGAAGAAGAAAGAAGAAGAAAAGAAGAAGAAGAAGAAAAAGAAGAAGAAAAAGAAGAAGAAGAAGAAGAAGAAGAAGAAGAAGAAGAAGAAGAAGAAGAAGAAGAAGAAGAAGAAGAAGAAGAAGAAGAAGAAGAAGAAGAAGAAGAAGAAGAAGAAGAAGAAGAAGAAGAAGAAGAAGAATAAAGAATAAAGAAGAAGAAGAAGGAAGAAGAAGAAGAAAAAAAAAAAGAAGAAGAAGAAGAAGAAAATAAGAAGAAAAAGTAGAAGAAGAAAAAGAAGAAGATGAAGAAGAAGAAGAAGAAGAAGAAGAAGAAGAAGAAGAAGAAGAAGAAGAAGAAGAAGAAGAAGAAGAAGAAGAAGAAGAATAAATAGAAGAAGAAGAAGAAGAAGAAGAAGGAAGAAGAAGAAGAAGAAGAAGAAGAAGAAGAAGAAGAAGAAGAAGAAGAAGAAGAAGAAGAAGAAGAATAGATGAAGAAGAAGAAGAAGAAGAAGAAGAAGAAGAAGAAGAAGAAGGAAAATAAGAAGAAGAAGAAGAAGAAAGAAATAAAGAAGAAGGAAGAAAAAAATAAGAAGAAGAAGAAGAAGAAGAAGAAGAAGAAGAAGAAGAAGAAGAAGAAGAAGAAGGAAGAAGAAAATAATAAAAAAAGAAGAA
>NW_024751952.1:10000-13456 GCF_018991925.1 Homarus americanus
AACAGAACACGATCGTGACACAAACACGGTCAACACGAACACGACCAAGACACAAACACGGCAACACGAACACGACCAATAGACCATGAAAACACGGATAACGAACACGACCAAGAACACAAACACGGTCAACACGAACACGACCATGACACAAACACGGTCAACACGAACACGACTGAACACGACCAAGAATACGACACCAACAACACGACCATGACACAAACACGATCAACACGAACACGACCAAGCGACACAAACACGGTCAACACGAACACGACCACGAACACGACCCATGAATACGGACACGAACACGACCATGACACAAAACACGGTCAACACGAACACGAAGGACACAAACACGGTCAACACGAAACACGACCCAAACACGGTCAACACGAAATACGACCACGAACACGACCATGAATACGACACGAACACGACCAAGGACACAAACACGGTCAACACGAACACGACTAAGGACACAAACACGGTCAACACGAACACGACCACGAACACGACTCATGAATACGGACACCAACACGACCATGATTGGCTAAACACGGCTAATAATGAACACGACCAAGGACACAAACACGGCACAACAGAACACGACCATGAACATTGCATCGGTGAATACGGACACGAACACGACCATGACAAACACGGTCAACACGGAACACGACCAAGGACACAAACATGGTCAAGAACAGAACACGACCACGAACACGACCATGAATACGGATACGAACACGACTAAGTGACACAACACGGTCAACACGAACACGACCTTTCAAGGACACAAACACGGTCAACATGAACACACGACCAATGAACACGACCTGCAGAACAGGACACCAACACGACCAAGGACACAAACACGGTCAACACGAACACGACCAAGGACAGCAAACACGGTCAACACGCCGAAATTACGACCACGAACACGACCAAGCAATACGACACGAACACGACCAAGGACACAAACACGGTCAACACGAACACGACCAAGGACACAAAACACGGTCAACACGAACACGACCACGAACACGACCATGAATACGACACCAACACGACCATGACACAAACAACAATAACACGAACACGACCATGACACAAACACGGTCAACATGAACACGACTACGAACACGACCATGAATACGGATACCAACACGACCAAGGACACAAACACGGTATCAACACGAACACGACTACGACACAAACACGTAATAACACGAACACGACTCACGAACACGACCATGAATACGGACACGAACACGACTAAGGACACAAAACACGGTCAACACGAACACGACCATGAATACGACCATGAATACGGACATCGAACACGACCATGACACAAAACACGGTCACCACGAACACAAACACGACCACGAATATAAACACGGTTACCACGGACACAAACACGGACACTTGTATCTCTTTAACTGTCCATTTTATTATTCCACCTGCTAATTGTAGGAATGACAGGTAGTATTGCTGGTGGTGGTGGTGTGTAGGTGGTTGGTGTGGTGGTGGTGGTGCTGGTTGTTGTTGTTGCTGTTGTGGTGGGTGGTGGTGGTGGTGCTGGCTGTTGTTGTTGTTGTTGTTGTGGTGGTAGTGGTGGTTGTTGTTTTAATGTATCGAGTGTAGATTCACTATTGTAGTATTTCTTAACCTTCTGATTACGATAACCCCTTTGAGCATGATGCCACTGTGCACTAAAGTTGTCATCATACTAAGAGGGTTAAGCCATCATACTCAAGAGTTTAAGTCATCATACTCAAGAGGTTAAGTCATCATACTCAAGAGCTAAGTCATCATACCTTAAGAGGGTTGGCTATCATACTAAGACTTTAAACCACCACCGAATGAGTCTTACCTTTCACCATACAATAAAAAACTGTGTAAATAAAACCTCGAAAATAACTGATTCACTTATCCGGCACACTGATCGGATAAGATGAGAACGAGAAACCTTCAATCGTCTTACGAGAGAGAGAGAGAGAGAGAGAGAGAGAGGAGAGAGAGAGAGAGAGAGCCGTATTTCACACTCATTAACGATTATCAAACACTCACTTATCCGGAAGTATGTTTGGATAAGCGAGAGAGGAAGGGAGACTTAATTGCTCTGATAGCAGAAGCACCCATGAGTTGAGAATACTTTAAACTTACTGGTGTCTTCTAACGAACACTTTTATATCACCTCCTTACCATATTTATCCGGTGTCATGTTCGGTTAAAGACGTGCGAGAATATATTACTTAATCATATTAGTTTTATCATATGGAAAGTAATTTGCCCTTTATCCGAATATTGTTATAACCGGATATGTTCGGCTTTATGTCTCTATTATCCAAACACTAATCTAGTTTATCCAGCATCAATGTCCGGATAAAGCGCATAAACACCCCTGGAAAATACTACGGACTTTGTAAAATAATCAAGTACCCAATTTATCCGAAATAGCCCTACAGTTTATTCGGCATCACACACGGATAAGGTACGCAATCCCCTGAAAATACTACAATTCATAATCTAATCTTAAGTATCTAATTTATTCCGAACTTCACTCGTTTATCCGATATTAAATACTACAGTACTCATAATCTAATCCAAGTATCTAATTTATCTGAACTCACTTTCGCTTATCCGCATCAACACGATAAGTGAGGCTTCATATGAAACAACTTTTCTCAACACCTTTTACAGAAAATCCCACACCGTATTGCCACGCTATGAAAGAGGTAATACAGGCATCCCGAGGCAACACTGCTTATTTGTGTTGTTCTTTAATCAACACTTAAGGAGGAAGCAAAGTGAATACCAAAATATTTACCGTGACGCTGCTCAATGGATTAGTTGAACACCCACACCCACCCACCCTACCTACCACTCATTCACCCTACTGACACAGGTACCCCACCCACTCCACCCATCCTTCCCAACCCTTGTGAATGCCCCTAAGCAATCACTCCCCAATCACACAAATAAATAGAGGATGAGGCTTGACGAGGACCAATAGGAAGGCAGAGCGTGGCGCGACATTCTGCCCGGGCTAGTCGAGCTGAATCTTTTTAAGATATATATATTTTTTGTTTTGATGAGCACTGGCTATTGTATTACCTTATAAATATTAGGTAAATATCAATAATTTCTCAAGTTTTGTCTAAAAACTAAAAAACTAAAAAAAATATATCAAAATATACAAATCAAAACACGAAATTATATAAACCAGAGAGAGACAAAGTTACAAACACATGAACTGGGATGGAAAAGCCAAAACAAACCTCCTCCTCGAAACAATAAACAAAACAAACACACACACAATAAGCATACACCAAACAATATCTGTCAATCCTCTCTGTCAAATGATATCGTTAACAAACACTTTTAAAACTTGGACCTACGAGACTTGGAAACGATATCGCATAAACGACACATTCATAAGTTATATAG
>NW_024751953.1:0-2374 GCF_018991925.1 Homarus americanus
GTGTTTAATCTTTAGGGATAATAAGCTGGGGTGTTTAATATTTAGGGATAATTAGCTGGGGTGTTTAATATTTAGGGATAATAAGCTGGGGTGTTTATTATTTAGGTATAATAAGCTGGGGTGTTTAATCTTTAGGTACAATAAGCTGGGGTGTTTAATCTTTAGGTATAATAAGCTGGGGTGTTTAATCTTTAGGTATAATAAGCAGGGGTGTTTAATCTTTAGGTATAATATGCTGGGTTGTATAATCTTTAGGTATAATAAGCTGGGGTGTCTAATCTTTAGGTATAATAAGCTGGGGTGTTTAATCTTTAGGTATAATAAGCTGGGTTGTCTAATCTTTAGGTATAATAAGCTGGGGTGTTTAATTCCTAGGCATAATAAGCCGGGGTTGTCTAATCTTTTAGGCATAATAAGCTGGGGTGTTTAATCTTTTTAGGCATAATTTATTGCGTTTAATGTTTAGGACAATAAGTCAGTTTAATGCTCAGGACAATAAGCTGGGGGTCTTAACATTTCGGTATAAGCTAAGTGCCTAATATTTAGGACAAGGTCAGTGCTTATTTAGGCATAACAAGTCAGTGCTTAACGTTTAGGACAATAAGCTAGGGTGTTTAAATGTTTAGGACAATAATAAGTGTTTAAATATTTAGGTATAAAGCCAGTGTCTAATATTTTAGGATAATAAGCTGGGGTGTTTAATGTTTAGGACAATAAGCTGGGGTGTCTAATATTTAGGATAATAAGCTGGGGTGTTTAATGTTTGTGACAATAAGTTGTGTGTTTAATGTTTAGGACACAAGCTGGGTGTTTAATTCCTTAGGATATTAAGCTGAGGCTTTAATATTTAGGATAATAAGCTAAAATTTTAATGTTTAGGACAATAAGCCAGTGTTTTATCTTTGAGATATTGTCGAGTGCGTTTAACATTTCAGGACAATAAGTTAGCGTTTAATATCATTTGTGTACAATAAGTCAGTATTTAACTTTTAGGCACAACAAGTCAGTGTTTAATCTTTAGGCATAATAAGTCAAAGGTTTAACTTTTAGGCATACTGTTGTTTAATCTTTAGGTATAATAAGCTGGGGTGTTTAATCTTTAGGTATAATAAGCTGGGGTGTATAATCTTTAGGTATAATAAGCTGGGGTGTCTAATCTTTAGGTATAATAAGCTGGGGTGTGTAATCTTTAGGTATAATAAGCTGGGGTGTTTAATCTTTAGGTATAATAAGCTGGGGTGTTTAATCTTTAGGTATAATAAGCTGGGGTGTTTAATATTTAGGTATAATAAGCTGGGGTGTTTAATCTTTAGGTATAATAAGCTGGGGTGTTTAATCTTTAGGTATAATAAGCTAGAGGTGTTTTATTCTTTAGGTATAATAATAAGCTGGGGTGTTTAATCTTTAGGTATAATAAGCTGGGGTGTTTAATCTTTAGGTATAATAAGCTGGGGTGTTTAATCTTTAGGTATAATAAGCTGGGGTGTCTAATCCTTTTTAGGTATAATAAGGCTAGAATTATTGTTTAATCTTTAGGTATAATAAGCTGGGGTGTTTTAATCTTTAGGTATAATAAGCTGGGTGTTTAATCTTTAGGTATAATAAGCTGGGGTGTTTTAATCTTTAGGTATAATAAGCTGGGGTGTCTAATCTTTAGAGTATAATTAGCTGGTGTGTTTTAATCTTTAGGTATAATAAGCTGGGGTGTTTATTCTCTAGGTATAATAAGTAGGTGTTTAATCTTTAGGTATAATAAGCTGGGGTGTTTAATCTTTAGGTATAATAAGCTGGGGTGTTTAATCTTTAGGTATAATAAGCTGGGGTGTTTAATCTTTAGGTATAATAAGCTGGGGTGTCTAATCTTTAGGTATAATTAGCTGGTGTGTTTAATCTTTAGGTATAATAAGCTGGGGTGTTTATTCTCTAGGTATAATAAGCTGGGGTGTTTAATCTTTAGGTATAATAAGCTGGGGTGTTTAATCTTTAGGTATAATAAGCTGGGGTGTTTAATGTTTAGGTATAATAAGCTGGGGTGTCTAATCTTTAGGTATAATAAGCTGGGGTGTTTAATCTTTAGGTATAATAAGCTGGGGTGTTTAATCTTTAGGTATAATAAGCTGGGGTGTTTAATCTTTAGGTATAATAAGCTGGGGTGTTTAATCTTTAGGTATAATAAGCTGGGGTGTCTAATATTTAGGTATAATAAGCTGGGGTGTTTAATCTTTAGGTATAATAAGCTGGGGTGTCTAATCTTTAGGTATAATAAGCTGGGGTGTTTAATCTTTAGGTATAATAAGCTGGGGTGTTTAATCTTTAGGTATAATAAGCTTGGGTGTTTAATCTTTAGGTATAATAAGCTGGGGTGTTTAATCTT
>NW_024751954.1:0-12536 GCF_018991925.1 Homarus americanus
TTGTCCGGTCTTTTCGGACTATTCATTGAAACTGGGTCATACAACTCGTTAATTAGGGTGTGGTTGTGATGTTGGCGACAGAAGAAGAAGAAGAAGAAGAAGAAGAAGAAGAAGAAGAAGAAGAAGACTAGATTACGTTAGGTTACGTTAGGCTAGGTCTGGTCAGGTTACATTATGCATGAAGGTATTCATTTATATGTATATTTATGATCTATGGGATCGTTTATGGCCAGTCAAAAGCTTCCAGAAAAGATTAATACATTGAAGTTATCGCTAATGGCCAATTAACCCTATTTAGTGTAACATACAGTATATATTAGGTGGAGTTCCGCTTTTATTTGTTTGTTTTCATATTATTTAAGTCATTTATTTGTTAACATTTAGCTTAGAATAAGTAAATATTATACAAAACAAAACATTGAAAAACTCACAAGTGAATTTGAAACATATAATCAAGTCGAGATAAGATTACCAATACCACGTGCTGGTCAATCTCAAAAAAAGAGTTGTCCGGGGGTCTAGCTAACCCCTGGTCGGGGCTTGACCAGCACGAAAAAAAAAAAAAAATTTTTACTAACGTGATTTTGGCACCCTGTGGTGTAATAGGCCGCATGCTCGTGCCTTTGTAAGCGAGTGGACCGCTATCTGATTCCCGGACAGAGGAACTATGACATTTTTTTTTACGTCATTTTGCTTTCTATTTACCAGTAAATGGGAACCTGGATGTTAATCGATTTGCGGATCTTATTCTGGAATAATGGTTAGCCAGTGCAGTTGCCGAGTTGTCTGGTCTTCTCGGACTATTCATTGAAACTGGGTCATACAACTCGTTAACTTAGGGTGTGGTTGTGATGTTGGCGACAGCAGAAGAAGAAGAAGAAGAAGAAGAAGAAGAAGGCTAGATTACGTTAGATTACGTTAGGTTAGGTGAGGCTAGATTAGGTTAAGTTAGGTTAGGTCTGGTCAGGATACATTATGCATGAAGGTATTCATTTATATGTATATTTATGATCTACAGGATCGTTTATGGCCAGTCAAAAGCTTCCAGAAAAGATTAATACATAGAAGTTATCACTAATGGCCAATTATCCCTATTTAGTTAACATACAGTATATATTAGGTGGAGTTCCGCTTTTATTTGTTTGTTTTCATATTATTTAAGTCATTTATTTGTTAACATTTAGCTTAGAATAAGTAAATATTATATAAAACAAAACATTGAAAAACTCACAAGTGAATTTGAAACATATAATCAAGTCGAGATAATAATACCAATACCACGTGCTGGTCAAGCCCCGAAAGAGTTGTCCGGGGGTCTAGCTAACCTCTGGTCGGGGCTTGACCAGCACGAAAAAAAAAAAAATTTTTACTAAACGTGATTTTGGCAACCTGTGGTGTAATAGTCAGCATGGTCGCCTTGTAAGCGAGTGGACTGCTGTTCGATTCCCGGACAGAGTGAAACTATGAGCATTTTTTTTTTACGTCATTTTGCTTTCTATTTACCAGTAAATAGGAACCTGGATTTTAATCGATTTACGGATCTTATTCTGGAATAATGGTTAGCCAGTGCAGTTGCCGAGTTGTCTGGTCTTCTCTGACTATTCATTGAAACTGGGTCATACAACTCGTTAATTTAGGGTGTGGTTGTGATGTTGGCGACAGCAGAAGAAGAAGAAGAAGAAGAAGAAGAAGGCTAGATTATGTTTGATTACGTTAGGTTAGGTGAGGCTAGATTAGGTTAAGTTAGGTTAGGTCTGGTCAGGTTACATTATGCATGAAGGTATTCATTTATATGTATATTTATGATCTACATGATCGTTTATGGCCAGTCAAAAGCTTCCAGAAAAGATTAATACATAGAAGTTATCACTAATGGCCAATTATCCCTATTTAGTGTAACATACAGTATATATTAGGTGGAGTTCCGCTTTTATTTGTTTGTTTTCATATTATTTAAGTCATTTATTTGTTAACATTTAGCTTAGAATAAGTAAATATTATACAAAACAAAACATTGAAAACCCACAAGTGAATTTGAAACATATAATCAAGTCGAGATAATAATACCAATACCACGTGCTGGTCAAGCTCAAAAAAAGAGTTGTCCGTGGGTCTAGCTAACCTCTGGTCGGGGCTTGACCAGCACGAAAAAAAAAAAATTTACTAAACGTGATTTTGGCAACCTGAGGTGTAATAGTCAGCATGCTCGCCTTGTAAGCAAGTGGACCCCTGTTCGATTCCCGGACAGATTGAAACTATGAGCATTTTTTTTTACGTCATTTGGCTTTCTATTTACCAGTAAATGGGAACCTGGATGTTAATCGATTTGCGGATCTTATTCTGGAATAATGGTAAGCCAGTGCAGTTGCCGAGTTGTCCGGTCTTTTCGGACTATTCATTGAAACTGGGTCATACAACTCGTTAATTAGGGTGTGGTTGTGATGTTGGCGACAGAAGAAGAAGAAGAAGAAGAAGAAGAAGAAGAAGAAGAAGAAGAAGACTAGATTACGTTAGGTTACGTTAGGCTAGGTCTGGTCAGGTTACATTATGCATGAAGGTATTCATTTATATGTATATTTATGATCTATGGGATCGTTTATGGCCAGTCAAAAGCTTCCAGAAAAGATTAATACATTGAAGTTATCGCTAATGGCCAATTAACCCTATTTAGTGTAACATACAGTATATATTAGGTGGAGTTCCGCTTTTATTTGTTTGTTTTCATATTATTTAAGTCATTTATTTGTTAACATTTAGCTTAGAATAAGTAAATATTATACAAAACAAAAGATTGAAAAACTCACAAGTGAATTTGAAACATATAATCAAGTCGAGATAATAATACCAATACCACGTGCTGGTCAAGCTCCGAAAGAGTTGCCCGGGGGTCTAGCTAACCTCTGGTCGGGGCTTGACCAGCACGAAAAAAAAAAAAATTTTTTTTACTAAACGTGATTTTGGCACCCTGTGGTGTAATAGTCAGCATGCTCGCCTTGTAAGCGAGTGGACCGCTGTTCGATTCCCGGACAGAGTGAAACTATGAGCATTTTTTTTTATACGTCATTTCGATTTCTATTTACCAGTAAATGGGAACCTGGATGTTAATCGATTTACGGATCTTATTCTGGAATAATGGTTAACCAATGCAGTTGCCGAGTTGTCTGGTCTTCTCGGACTATTCATTGAAACTGGGTCATACAACTCGTTAACTTAGGGTGTGGTTGTGATGTTGGCGACAGCAGAGAAGAAGAAGAAGAAGAAGAAGAAGAAGAAGGCTAGATTACGTTAGATTACGTTAGGTTAGGTGAGGCTAGATTAGGTTAAGTTAGGTTAGGTCTGGTCAGGTTACATTATGCATGAAGGTATTCATTTATATGTATATTTATGATCTACATGATCGTTTATGGCCAGTCAAAAGCTTCCAGAAACGATTAATACATAGAAGTTATCACTAATGGCCAATTATCCCTATTTAGTGTAACATACAGTATATATTAGGTGGAGTTCCGCTTTTATTTGTTTGTTTTCATATTATTTAAGTCATTTATTTATTGGCATTTAGCTTAGAATAGTAATGTATACAAAACAAAAACATTGAAAAAACTCTAAGTGAATTTGAAACATATAATCAAGTCGAGATAATAATACCAATACCACGTGCTGGTCAAGCTCAAAAAAAGAGTTGTCCGGGGATCTAGCTAACCTCTGGTCGGGGCTTGACCAGCACGAAAAAAAAAAAAAAATTTCACTAAACGTGATTTCGGCAACCTGAGATGTAATAGTCAGCATGCTCGCCTTGTAAGCGAGTGGACCCCTGTTCGATTCCCGGACAAAGTGAAACTATGAGCATTTTTTTTTACGTCATTTGGCTTTCTATTTACCAGTAAATGGGAACCTGGATGTTAATCGATTTGCGGATCTTATTCTGGAATAATGGTAAGCCAGTGCAGTTGCCGAGTTGTCCGGTCTTTTCGGACTATTCATTGAAACTGGGTCATACAACTCGTTAACTTAGGGTGTGGTTGTGATGTTGGCGACAGCAGAAGAAGAAGAAGAAGGCTAGATTACGTTAGATTACGTTAGGTTAGGTTAGGCTAGATTAGGTTAAGTTAGGTTAGGTCTGGTCAGGTTACATTATGCATGAAGGTATTCATTTATATGTATATTTATGATCTACAGGATCGTTTATGGCCAGTCAAAAGCTTCCAGAAAAGATTAATAAATAGAAGTTATCACTAATGGCCAATTATCCCTATTTAGTGTAACATACAGTATATATTAGGTGGAGTTCCGCTTTTATTTGTTTGTTTTCATATTATTTAAGTCATTTATTTGTTAACATTTAGCTTAGAATAAGTAAATATTATACAAAACAAAAGATTGAAAACTCACAAGTGAATTTGAAACATATAATCAAGTCGAGATAATAATACCAATACCACGTGCTGGTCAAGCTCCGAAAGAGTTGTCCGGGGGTCTAGCTAAACTCTGGTCGGGCTTGACCAGCACGAAAAAAAAAAAAAAATTTACTAAACGTGATTTTGGCAACCTGAGGTGTAATAGTCAGCATGCTCGCCTTGTAAGCGAGTGGACCCCTGTTCGATTCCCGGACAGAGTGAAACTATGAGCATTTTATTTTTTACGTCATTTGGCTTTCTATTTACCAGTAAATGGGAACCTGGATGTTAATCGATTTGCGGATCTTATTCTGGAATAATGGTTAGCCAGTGCAGTTGCCGAGTTGTCCGGTCTTTTCGGACTATTCATTGAAACTGGGTCATACAACTCGTTAACTTAGGGTGTGGTTGTGATGTTGGCGACAGCAGCAGAAGAAGAAGAAGAAGAAGAAGAATAGAAGAAGAAGAATAGAAGAAGAAGAAGAAGAAGAAGAAGAAGAATAGAAGAAGAAGAAGAAGAAGAAGAAGAAGAAGAAGAAGAAGAAGAAGAAGAAGAAGACGGCTAGGTTACGTTAGGCTAGATTAGGTTAAGTTAGGTTAGGTCTGGTCAGGTTGCATTATGCATGAAGATATTCATTTATATGTATATTTATGATCTACGGGATCGTTTATGGCCAGTCAAAAGCTTCCAGAAGAGATTAATACATAGAAGGTATCACTAATGGCCAATTATCCCTATTTAGTGTAACATACAGTAAATATTAGGTGGAGTTCCGCTTTTATTTGTTTGTTTTCATATTATTTAAGTCATTTATTTGTTAACATTTAGCTTAGAATAAGTAAATATTATACAAAACAAAACATTGAAAAACTCACAAGTGAATTTGTAACATATACTCAAGTCGAGATAATAATACCAATACCACGTGCTGGTCAAGCTCCGAAAGAGTTGTCCGGGGGTCTAGCTAACCTCTGGTCGGGGCTTGACCAGCACGAAAAAAAAAAAAAAATTTTTTTTTTACTAAACGTGATTTTGGCAACCTATGGTGTAATAGTCAGCATACTCGCCTTGCAAGCGAGTGGACACCTGTTCGATTCCCGGACAGAGTGAAACTATGAGCATTTTTTTTTACGTCATTTGGCTTTCTATTTACCAGTAAATGGGAACCTGGATGTTAATCGATTTGCGGATCTTCTATGTATTAATCTTTTGGAAATCTCAAGTTAACGATTTGTATGACCCAGTTTTCAATGAATAGTCCGAAAAGACCGGACAACTCGCTTAGCCTGCTGGCACCACCATTATTCCAGAATAAGATCCGTAAATCCCATTTACTGGTAAATAGAAAGCCAAATGACGTAAAAAATAAATGCTCATAGTTTCACTCCGTCCGGGAATCGAACAGGGGTCCACTCGCTTGCAAGGCAAGTATGCTGACTAGTACACCACAGGTTGCCAAAATCACGTTTAGTAAAAAATTTTTTTTTTTTTTTTTCGTGCTGGTCAAGCCCCAACCAGAGGTTAGCTAGACCCCCGGACAACTCTTTCGGAGCTTGACCAGCACGTTGTATTGGTAACATTATCTCGACTTGATTATATGTTACAAATTCACTTGTGAGTTTTTCAATGTTTTGTTTTGTATAATATTTACTTATTCTAAGCTAAATGTTAACAAATAAATAAACAAATTATATGGCTAAACAAATAAAAGCCCAGACTCACCTATTACTATACTGTATGTTACACTAAATTGGATAATTGGCATTAGTAACTTCTATGTATTAATACGGAAGCTTTTGACTATTACAAACAGTCCTGTAGATCATAAATATGCATATAAATGAATACCTTCATGCATAATGTAACCTGACCAGACCTAACTAACTTAACCTAATCTATCTAACCTAACCTAACATTAATCTAACGTAATCTAGCCTTCTTCCTTTGTACTGCTATCACCAACATAACGCCATTCTAAGTTAACAGGTTGTATTTAGTTTCAATGAATAGTCCAGACCGGACAACTCGGCAACTGCACTGAACTACCATTATTCCAGGAATGAATCCGCAAATCGATTAACATCAGTTCCCATTGCAAATGGTAGAAAGCCAAATGACGTAAAAAAATACTCATAGTTTCACTCTGTCCTAAAGGAATCGAACAGGGGTCCACTCGCTTACAAGGCGAGCATGCTGACTATTACACCTCAGGTTACCAAAATCACGTTTAATAAAAATATATATATTTTTTTTTTCGTGCTGGTCAAGCCCCGACCAGAGGTTAGCTAGACCCCCGGACAACTCTTTTTTTGAGCTTGACCAGCACGTGGTATTGGTATTATTATCTCGACTTGATTATATGTTCCAAATTCACTTGTGAGTTTTCAATGTTTTGTTTTGTATAATATTTACTTATTCTAAGCTAAATGTTAACAATTAAATGACTTAAATAATATGAAAACAAACAAATAAAAGCGGAACTCCACTTAATATATACTGTATGTTACACTAAATAGGGATAATTGGCCATTAGTGATAACTTCTATGTATTAATCTTTTCTGGAAGCTTTTGACTGGCCACAAACGATCCTGTAGATATTAAATATACATATAAATGAATACCTTCATGCATAATGTAACCTGACCAGACCTAGCCTAACGTAACCTAACGTAATCTAGTCTTCTTCTTCTTCTTCTTCTTCTGTCGCCAACACCACAACCACACCCTAAGTTAACGAGTTGTATGACCCAGTTTCAATGAATAGTCCGAAATGACCGGACAACTCGGCAACTGCACTGGCTAACCATTATTCCAGAATAAGATCCGCAAATCGATTAACATCCAGGTTCCCATTTACTGGTAAATAGAATGCCAAATGACGTAAGAAAAAAATGCTCATAGTTTCACTCTGTCCGGGAACCGAACAGGGGTCCACTCGCTTACAAGGCGAGCATGCTGACTATTACACCTCAGGTTGCCAAAATCACGTTTAGTAAAATGTTTTTTTTTCGTGCTGGTCAAGCCCCGACCAGAGGTTAGCTGGACCCCCGGACAACTCTTTCGGAGCTTGACCAGCACGTGGTATTGGTATTATTATCTCGACTTGATTATATGTTTCAAATTCACTTGTGAGTTTTTCAATCTTTTGTTTTGTATAATATTTACTTATTCTAAGCTAAATGTTAACAAATAAATGACTTAAATAATATGAAAACAAACAAATAAAAGCGGAACTCCACCTAATATATACTGTATGTTACACTAAATAGGGATAATTGGCCATTAGTGATAACTTCTATGCATTAATCTTTTCTGGAAGCTTTTGACTGGCCACAAACGATCCTGTAGATCATAAATATACATATAAATGAATACCTTTATGCATAATGTAACCTGACCAGACCTAACCTAACTTAACCTAATCTAGCCTAACCTAACCTAACGTAATCTAACGTAATCTAGCCTTCTTCTTCCTCTTCTGCTGTCGCCAACATCACAACCACACCCTAAGTTAACGAGTTGTATGACCCAGTTTCAATGAATAGTCCGAAAAGACTAATGGCCAATTATCCCTATTTAGTGTAACATACAGTATATATTAGGTGGAGTTCCGCTTTTATTTGTTTGTTTTCATATTATTTAAGTCATTTATTTGTTAATATTTAGCTTAGAATAAGTAAATATTATACAAAACAAAACATTGAAACACTCACAAGTGAATTTGAAACATATAATCAAGTCGAGATAATAATACCAATACCACGTGCTGGTCAAGCTCCGAAAGAGTTGTCCGGGGGTCTAGCTAACCTCTGGTCGGGGCTTGACCAGCACGAAAAATATTTTTTTTACCAAACGTGATTTTGGCAACCTGAGGTGTAATAGTCAGCATGCTCGCCTTGTAAGCGAGTGGACCCCTGTTCGATTCCCGGACAGAGTGAAACTATGAGCATTTTTTTTTTACGTCATTTGGCTTTCTATTTACCAGTAAATGGGAACCTGGATGTTAATCGATTTGCGGATCTTATTCTGGAATAATGGTTAGCCAGTGCAGTTGCCGAGTTGTCCGGTCTTTTCGGACTATTCATTGAAACTGGGTCATACAACTCGTTAACTTAGGGTGTGGTTGTGATGTTGGCGACAGAAGAAGAAGAAGAAGAAGAAGAAGAAGAAGAAGGGTAGATTACGTTAGATTACGTTAGGTTAGGTGAGGCTAGATTAGGTTAAGTTAGGTTAGGTCTGGTCAGGTTACATTATGCATGAAGGAATTCATTTTTATGTATATTTATGATCTACAGGATCGTTTATGGCCAGTCAAAAGCTTCCAGAAAAGATTAATACATAGAGGTTATCACTAATGGCCAATTATCCGTATTTAGTGTAACATACAGTATATATTAGGTGGAGTTCCGCTTTTATTTGTTTGTTTTCATATTATTTAAGTCATTTATTTGTTAACATTTAGCTTAGAATAAGTAAATATTATACAAAACAAAACATTGAAAAACTCACAAGTGAATTTGAAACATATAATCAAGTCGAGATAATAATACCAATACCACGTGCTGGTCAAGCTCAAAAAAAGAGTTGTCCGGGGGTCTAGCTAACCTCTGGTCGGGGCTTGACCAGCACGAAAAAAAAAAAAAATTTACTAAACGTGATTTTGGCAACCTGAGGTGTTAAAGTCAGCATGCTCGCCTTGTAAGCGAGTGGACCCCTGTTCGATTCCCGGACAGAGTGAAACTATGAGCATTTTTTTTTACGTCATTTGTCTTTCTATTTACCAGTAAATGGGAACCTGGATGTTAATCGATTTGCGGATCTTATTCTGGAATAATGGTAAGCCAGTGCAGTTGCCGAGTTGTCCGGTCTTTTCTGACTATTCATTGAAACTGGGTCATACAACTCGTTGACTTAGGGTGTGGTTGTGATGTTGGCGACAGAAGAAGAAGAAGAAGAAGAAGAAGAAGAAGAAGAAGAAGACTAGATTACGTTAGGTTACGTTAGGCTAGGTCTGGTCAGGTTACATTATGCATGAAGGTATTCATTTATATGTATATTTATGATCTACAGGATCGTTTATGGCCAGTCAAAGGCTTCCAGAAAAGATTAATACATAGAAGTTATCACTAATGGCCAATTATCCCTATTTAGTGTAACATACAGTATATATTAGGTGGAGTTCCGCTTTTATTTGTTTGTTTTCATATTATTTAAGTCATTTATTTGTTAACATTTAGCTTAGAATAAGTATATATTATACAAAACAAAACATTGAAAAACTCACAAGTGAATTTGAAACATATAATCAAGTCGAAATAATAATACCAATACCACGTGCTGGTCAAGCTCAAAAAAAGAGTTGTCCGGGGGTCTAGCTAACCTCTGGTCGGGGCTTGACCAGCACGAAAAAAAAAAAATTTACTAAACGTGATTTTGGCAACCTGAGGTGTAATAGTCAGCATGCTCGCCTTGTAAGCGAGTGGACCCCTGTTCGATTCCCGGACAGAGTGAAACTATGAGCATTTTTTTTTACGTCATTTGGCTTTCTATTTACCAGTAAATGGGAACCTGGATGTTAATCGATTTGCCGATCTTATTCTGGAATAATGGTAAGCCAGTGCAGTTGCGGAGTTGTCCGGTCTTTTCTGACTATTCATTGAAACTGGGTCATACAACTCGTTAACTTAGGGTGTGGTTGTGATGTTGGCGACAGAAGAAGAAGAAGAAGAAGAAGAAGAAGAAGAAGAAGAAGAAGAAGAAGAAGAAGAAGAAGAAGAAGAAGAAGAAGAAGAAGAAGAAGAAGAAGAAGAAGAAGAAGAAGAAGAAGAAGATGAAGAAGAAGAAGACTAGATTATGTTAGGTTACGTTAGGTTAGGTCTGGTCAGGTTACATTATGCATGAAGGTATTCATTTATATGTATATTTATGATCTACAGGATCGTTTATGGCCAGTCAAAAGCTTCCAGAAAAGATTAATACATAGAAGTTATCACTAATGGCCAATTATCCCTATTTAGTGTAACATACAGTATATATTAGGTGGAGTTCCGCTTTTATTTGTTTGTTTTCATATTATTTAAGTCATTTATTTGTTAATATTTAGCTTAGAATAACTAAATAGTATACAAAACAGAACATTGAAAAACTCACAAGTGAATTTGAAACATATAATCAAGTCGAGATAATAATACCAATACCACGTGCTGGTCAAGCTCTGAAAGAGTTGTCCGGGGGTCTAGCTAACCTTCTGGTCGGGGCTTGACCAGCACGAAAAATTTTTTTTTACTAAACGTGATTTTGGCAACCTGAGGTGTAATAGTCAGCATGCTCGCCTTGTAAGCGAGTGGACCCCTGTTCGATTCCCGGACAGAGTGAAACTATGAGCATTTTTTTTTTACGTCATTTGGCTTTCTATTTACCAGTAAATGGGAACCTGGATGTTAATCGATTTGCGGATCTTATTCTGGAATAATGGTAAGCCGAGTTGTCCGGTCTTTTCGGACTATTCATTGAAACTGGGTCATACAACTCGTTAACTTAGGGTGTGGTTGTGATGTTGGCGATAGCAGAAGAAGAAGAAGAAGGCTAGATTACGTTAGATTACGTTAGGTTAGGTTAGGCTAGATTAGGTTAAGTTAGGTTAGGTTGGTCAGGTTACATTATGCATGAAGGTATTTATTTATATGTATATTTATGATCTACAGGATCGTTTATGGCCAGTCAAAAGCTTCCAGAAAAGATTAATACTGTATATTATCTTAAGGAAAAATATAAAGATAACAATATTTGGAATAGTGGTGAAAAAAAGATAATTATGTCTTATGATGATGTATACCGTATACATATCAACTTAATTTTTGATATTATGCATTTGTTCATTGAAAAACTATATTCTAGTAAAGAAGATTTAGAAACAGCAGGAGCTGAAAAATATATTTTTCTTTGGGATTATGTAAAACAATACTCTATGAAAAATAAAGAGAATGTTCCTTCTCCATTAAATAGGTATGTTTCCTCTTATTTATTGTATATTAATCCTAAGGTATGTAACCAACAATCACAATTATATATACAGGCATGTTCAAATCTTATATGTAAAAAAAATGGAATATTAATTAAAAATAAATAAAAAAGATCGCGATCGCTATCAAAATCACGACAAAGATCTGAAAATTCGCAATCAAAATCACGACAACGACCACGACAAAGTTTGAGATCAAAATCACTACAATGACCACGACAAAGAATCTGAAAATTCGCGATCAAAATCACGACAAAGACCAGGACAAAGATCTGAAAATTCGTAAACAAAATCACGACTGTATAATATGGACACGAAGTAGTACCTTAAGGTGTGTATTCTTATATGTACTCTATTAATTATGTATAGTAAAGTATTACAGAACATGTATTTATCCTATGTAATGTTTCCATTTATTATACACCATGTTATGTATATGTATTATCATATTTACATATTATGAATTCAGCTTGTGAACGCTGGCATCTGTGCATGCCAGCGCGGAGTGATACAGGGAGTTGAGATCGCTAGTCCTTATGGCGCGGAAGCCAGTTTATTTGTTCCTCTGTATTTGTCTCCAGTGCAAGAATAAGAACCTATTTTCAAGATAACACGTGTTTGCGTATACCCTCAGTAGTGTAGAACATTTTGGGGGTATCAAAGACAGACATAGATGGCGCAGTGAGATTTCTCAGTGAGATTCAGAGTGAATTTAGCCTTCCCTCCGGACTGTGTTGTTAATGGCGTCACGTCTTCAGCTTCGCCAAGGATTTACAGCAAGACTTCAAGCCCCAGGACTTACAGGGTTGTGAAGTGCTATGCTGTGTAAAGTGCTGTGCTGTGAAGTGAAGTGTTCTGTGAAGTGCTGTGTTGTGTATTTTAATCAGAATTGTCTGTGCAAACTGCAGTCAGATGACTGAGGGAGCTGCCCAGTAGTACATCCCCTCCTGCTCATGGTCATTGAGTGACTGAGCAGTTCAGTTGCGACTTGCGCCGAGCTGCCTCTACGTCTGGCAGAGCGCTAAAGCCTCCCAGCAGCGAGCCATACACACACACGCACTCACAGGCCCACTTTATATTAAATTCTTGTGTATTGCTTTAACTTCTGTAATTCTG
>NW_024751955.1:0-26940 GCF_018991925.1 Homarus americanus
TAGTAGTGACTAGTAACGATGTTAGTAAGCAAATAGACAAACTAAAGCCTAATAAGTCACCTGGTCCCGATGAGATATTTGCCAGAGTATTAAAGGAATGTAAGGAAGAGCTTAGTATGCCCTTAGCAAAGTTGTTTAACATGTCCTTAAAAACAGGTGTAGTACCAGAATCCTGGAGGATAGCGAATGTAATACCGATTTTCAAGAAGGGGATAGATCACTATCTTCTAACTACCGCCCAATCAGTCTAACATCAATAGTAGGCAAATTACTGGAAGCAATCATTTCAAACTCTATTCGAAATCACCTGGAGAAGCACCGATTGATCAATGATTCCCAGCATGGCTTCACAAGCGGACGTTCTTGCCTAACTAATCTATTAACATTCTTTTCATCAGTTTTTGAATCAGTGGACGAGGGGCACAATTATGATGTGGTATATCTCGACTTTAGCAAAGCCTTCGACAGAGTCCCCCACGAAAGACTAATTAGAAAGATAGAAGCTCATGGCATCAAAGGTGGCATCCTTAAATGGATTAGGGCGTGGTTACAGGACAGAAAACAGCGAGTGAGCATTAACGGCACTAAGTCCCATTGGAGCAACGTCACAAGTGGAGTTCCCCAAGGCTCAGTACTTGGACCATTATTGTTTATTATATACATAAACGACATAGATATCGGCATAGACAGCAACATAAGTAAATTTGCTGATGATACTAAAATAGGACGTGTTATAAAATCTGACGAGGACTCGGCAAAACTACAGGAGGATCTAAACAAATTTTTCGAATGGTCTGAAAAATGGCAGATGACATTCAACATCGACAAATGTAAAGTACTCAGTATAGGAAATGTAAACAGGGAAACCAGATACCAGATGAACAACGATGCCATAGAGAAATCCGACTGCGAGAGAGATTTAGGAGTAATGATAAGTAGGAACCTTAAGCCAAGTAAACAATGTGTTTTTGCTCGTAACAAGGCTAATAAAGTACTTGGGTTCATACAAAGGAGTGTTAGTTACAAGACTAGCGAGGTCATCCTAAAACTGTATCTTGCTCTTGTGAGACCACACCTGGATTATGCAGTTCAGTTCTGGTCACCGTATTACAGAATGGATATAAAATCCTTGGAAAGAATTCAGAGGAGAATGACAAGACTAATCCCGGGCATTAGGAACCTTGAGTATAGAGACAGGTTAAAGCATCTTAATCTGCACTCCCTTGAGAGACGTAGAGCGAGGGGCGACCTGATAGAGGTGTATAAGTGGAAGGCAGGACTAAACAAAGGGGACATTACAAAGGTACTCAAATTATCCAACCAGGAGCGAACTCGTAACAATGGTTTTAAATTGGACAAATTTAGATTTAGGCGTGAAATAGGTAAACACTGGTTTGGAAACAGAGTAGTGGATGAATGGAACAAGTTACCAAATATCATCATTAACTCGAATACGCTGAATTGCTTCAAACATAGGTTGGATGCTCATATGAGCAATAGGGGTTGGGTGTAAACGGGACTGCCCAGTATGGGCCAATAGACCCGCTGCAGTTTCCTCCATTCTTATGTTCTTATGTTCTTAGTGTCTGAGCTGTACCTGGGAGTGTCGGAGGTGTACCTGGGAGTGTCACAGGTGTACCTGGGGGTGTCAGCGGTGTACCTGGGAGTGTCATTGGTGTACCTGGGAATGTCTGAGGTGTTCCTGGAAGTGTCTGAGGTGTACATGGAGTGTCAGAGGTGAATCTGGCAGTGTCAGCGGTTTACCTGGGAGTGTCAGCGGTGTACCTGGGAGTGTCAGAGGTGTGCCTGGGAGTTTCAGAGGTGCACTTGGGAGTGGCACAGGTGCACCTGGGAGTGTCTGAGGTGTACCTGGGAGTGTCTGAGCTGTACCTGGGAGTGAGTGAGGTATACCTGGCAGTGTCTGATGTGTACCTGGCAGTGTCAGCGGTGTACCTGGGAGTGTCAGCGGTGTACCTGGGAGTGTCAGAGGTGTACCTGGGAGTGTCAGAGGTGTTCTTGGGAGTGTCGGAGGAGTACCTGGGAGCGTCAAAGGAGTACCTGGGAGTGTCAGAGGTGTACCTGGTAGTGTCAGTGGTGTACCTGGGAGTGTCATTGGTGTACCTGGGAGTGTCAGAGATGTACCTGGAAGTTTCAGGGGTGTACCTGGAAGTGTCAGAGGTGTACCTGGGATTGTATGAGGTGTACCTGGGATTGTTAGAGGTGTACCTGGGATTGTCAGAGGTGGACTTGGGAGTGTCACAGGTGCACCTGGGAGTGTCTGAAGTGTACCTGGGAGTATGAGAGGTGTACCTATGAGTGTCAGGGGTGTACCTGGGAGTGTCAGGGGTGTAACTGGGAGTGTGGGAGGTGAAACTGGGAGTGTCAGAGGTGTTCCTGGGAGTGTCAGAGGTGTACCTGGGAGTGTCGGAGGTGTACCTGGGAGTGTCAGCGGTGTAACTGGGAGTGTCGGAGGTGAAACTGGGAGTGTCAGAGGTGTACCTGGGAGTGTCAGAGGTGTTCCTGGGAGTGTCGGAGGTGTACCTGGGAGTGTCAGCGGTGTACGTGGGAGTGTCAGAGGGGTACCTGGGAGTGTCAGCGGTGTACCTGGAAGTGTCTGAGGTGTACCTGGGAGTGTCAAAGGTGTGCCTGGGAGTGTCAGAGGTGCACTTGGGAGTGTCACAGGTGCACCTGGGAGTGTCTGAGGTGTTACTGGGAGTGTCGGAGCTTTACCTGGGAGAGTCTGAGGTGTACCTGGCAGTGTCTGAGGTGTACCTTGCAGTGTCAGCGGTGTACCTGGGAGTGTCAGCGGTGTACCTGGGAGTGTCATTGGTGTACCTGGAAGTGTCAGGGGTGTACCTGGAAGTGTCAGAGGTGTACCTGAGTGTGTCATTGCTGTAACTGGGAGTGTCAGAGGTGTACCAGGGAGTGTCAGTGGTGTACCTGGGAGTGTCATTGTTGTACCTGGGAGTGTCAGAGATGTACCTGGAAGTTTTAGGGGTGTACCTGGAAGTGTCAGAGGTGTACCTGGGATTGTCTGAGGTGTACCTGGGATTGTTAGAGGTGTACCTGGGAGTGTCAAGGGTGTAACTGGGAGTGTCAGGGGTGTACCTGGGAGTGACAGCGGTGTACCTGGGAATGTATAAGGTGTACCTGGGAGTGACTGAGGTGAACCTGGGAGTGTCGGAGGTATACCTGGAAGTGTCTGAGGTGTACATGGAATGTCAGAGGTGTATTTTGCATTTTCAGCGGTGTACCTGGGAGTGTCAGCGGTGTGCCTGGGAGTGCCAGAGGTGTACCTGTGAGTGTCGAAGGTGTACGTGGGAGTGTCACAGGTGTAACTGGGGGTGTCAGAGGTGTACCTGGGAGTGTCAGTGGAGTGCAGGGGGTACCAGAGGTGTGCCTGGGAGTGTCAGAGGTGTGCCTGGGAGTGTCAGAGGTGTGCCTGGGGTTCAGAGGTGTACCTGGGAGTGTCGGAGTGTGCCTGGGGAGTGTGAAGTGTGCCTGGGGTGTTGGAGGTGTGCGTGGGGTCAGGAGGTGTTGCCTGGTGGTGTCAGCGGTGTGCCTGGGTGTCAGAGGTGTACCAGGGGAATGTCAGTGGGTACTTGGGAGTGTCAAAGGTGTACCTGGGAGTGTCACAGGTGTACCTGGGAGTGTCAGATGTGTACCTGGGAGTGTCAGAGGTGTACCTGGGAGTGTCTGGGGTGTATCTGGGAGTGTCTGAGGTGTACCTGGGAGTGTCAGAGTTGTACCTGGGAGTGTCGAAGGTGTTCCTGGAAGTGTCTGAGGTGTACATGGCATGTGAGAGGTGTACCAGGGAGTGTCAGAGGAGTACCTGGGAGTGTCAGAGGTTTACCTGGCAGTGTCAGAGGTGTACCTGGGAGTGTCTGAGGTGTACCTTGTGTAGTGAGTGATTGTCAGACCAAACCTTACAGCCCAGAATTATGTCACATAAAACAGCAAGTACACCACAGACCTCGTGGTACCACCACATTCCGATTTGACACACCTCAGGTCGACCCAAGGGACTTGACCTTGCCCGCTAATGACGTGAGCCGGTGACCTACAACCGCACCTAGCCAAGACACCTGGCCAGGACCACACCTGCACACAATTATCCAGATCAAACCAGTTTAGTGTTAATTGTTAGAGGTCAGAAGCCGGCTGGGCCGACCCCATATAAAGGCCCTACAGTCCCGTCCACGGGCATTACCATTCGGGATTCCATTACGATTCTCATTCTGGTTGCTGTCATCTCTCTCCCGTTCGGGTCGTCACTCGGTTCACTAAGCAGAGTCACGCACGTCTCCTCCCCAGGTCGGGAGGGAGACCTCCCGACCGGACCACGGCGTCGCCAGCTAAGCAGACTTTCCCATAGGAGGTAGCCCAGCCAGCACTCACTGGGCCTACGTCAGGGTACACGTGAGTCTTGTCAGAACGTCCTAGGGTGAGTTACCTACTGTGGGAAGTGTATTCATTCAGGTGTGTCCGAGAGTCAGTGTCAAGTAACGTAAAGCATGACGTGTTAGTACCCCGATATAATAGTGATATTAATGTGTCCATGTCATTGAGTGAATTAATAAATAGTTGTATCGAAGAGGTGTTTAACAAGTTGTCCCTTTAAGAAGTGATATATGTGTATTGACATACGAGATAAGATAAGCGTAGTGACGCTGTGCAAATAACATCCAGGCCACGCTACCAAGTTTCCTACCTTTACATTCCTTTTTATCTTTACATTCCTATACTCTATACTCTCTCCTATATATATATATCTTCCTCTCCTCTCATCCGTCTTTTGTCTCATTACATTGGTGGTAGCGAACTATGACGTTAACCCACGCCCCCCTCATCCCTTGTTATTGGTAACAATGTACTTAACGTAAACCCATGCCCTCCCCCGTTAGCCATAACACCTGGCTCGTTAGTTCAAAAGTGCGTAATAAGAAGTTCCTGCGTAGTAGCGTGAAAAGTGTCCAAGTGTGTCATCTTTACAGCTCAAGTCAATGTCTCTCGTCGTGGTATGTGCGAATTTTTGATAGAAATATGTTCAGTGCTTAACGTAATTTCTCAGTGTCACCCGCGATCTGTGACATTCTCAGTAGCCCAAGTGCAGTTTGATTGTTGGTCAGTGTTAAATGTAGCCATTGTGTTTTAGTGATGAAAGCGGTGACTGTACTAACTGTTATAACTTAACATGTCTTTTAACCTACATCCTCCTCCCTGTCCTAATCCTTACCTCACCCTCCTTACCCTTCCTCCCATCCCTGCCCTGCCCTGCCCCGCCCCTCCGTTCCGTGCACCTCCCCGCCCCGCGAAGCCTCGGTTTGGCCCGATCAACCACGCCTCGGCTCCTCCCCACCTCACCCGCAACGCACCAGCCTGGCTGGGCCTGGCCAGCCTCGCCCCGCGCCGCCCCGCCTCGCCCCACCCCGCTCGGGTGACCTCACGTCTTTCTGACCCGCCCCGCTTGTCCACACTAATCCCCCGTCTTTTGTCCCGTGAGCTGTGTGTTGATGATGATGGTTAATATAAAGTAATATTGCGATGAATGCAGAGCTTCACTCAGTGTATTTTTATGCTATTATGATTTGTGATGTACTCTTTGACGCGCAGTGATAAATGATATTCAGTGTAGTGCGCAGAGCTTCACTCCCCGACCCAGCCTGATGAGAACATTGTCGTGACGGAAATGATAGTTGCCAAACATTGACCTAACATATAAAGTAACTTTTTTTTTTTGGCGAATGCACTTCCAACTAATCCATCACCCCTTTAGGATTGTTTCTCTGTCAAATGTCACACACAGTACCACCCATGGCCAGCCGGACGTCAACCACAGTACATACGAGCAGAGAAGAACCAGCATGATGAAAGCAGCGTGATGAATGCAGCTTGATGAAGGCAGCACGAAACCCACCACACACCACGTCACTTCTTTCAAGTCCTCCCTTGGTATAGGATTAAGAAGATTTTATATTTTTCTACTTTAGGAAGCAAGGAGTGTGGAATGGATCGCCACACAACGAACCCTGGTGAGCCCAGCCAGGGAGGGATTCACCACTGTGGAAGGTGTAAGACAGGACGGTCTTTGGTCTCGCCGACACTCACGTACGGAGGGCGAGCCCTGGTCTGCGGAACCTGCCTTACAGTCATCTAAGGAGACGACAGCCCAAACAGTGGACCGGCTTTCATCCCGGCCGGAGAGGGCCGACGGCAGATGAACAGAAAATCGTCTGGAATATGTTGAAAATGATGATGTTGCAGAGAAGAAATGCAGATGAAGCAGAAAAATTCATCTGGAATATGACGGAAAACGAAGATGTATAAAGAAACTCAGATGGAGCAGAAAAATTCATCTGGAATATGAAAATGAAGATGTATAGAGGAAGAACGCAGATGGGACAGAAAACTCGTCTGGAAGAGTATAGAAACCAGGAGGAAGTGAGAAGAAGTCAGAAGGTGTGGAGAAACGACCTACAAGGTGCGGTATGTGAAGAAAGAAGACAGAAGACAGAAGATGTGGTATGTGAAGAAAGAAGACAGAAGACAGAAGATGTGCTATGTGAAGAAAGAAGACAGAAGATGTGCTGTCCTGACATCACAAGAAAGCCGATGATGAAGGACCAACCGACTACAGCTGCTGAGCTGCCGCCATCCCCTATTTTTCAGATACCAGCTGGATGGAAGACGTGAGCTATGCCGGACCCAACTAATGTACTGATGTTGTTGATGTATAATAAAAAGATATCAATCCCCTAATATGTGAAGTAGGAACATTTTTTGTGTATTTTGAAGTATTTTCTCTGATTTTTGTTGATGTTTACTACAAAGAATGTCTTTTTTTTAGTCTCACTTTTTTCTATGAGTTCATTTGAACAATGTCTTGGACCATGAAACACGATGTTGTAGCCATATTACTGACTGAGATGAATTATTATTTTGACATGGGCTGATAAGGAAATGTAACACCTGTTATTGTTTGTAGAATGTGATTTGCAAGGTTGCCTCGGACACTATGCTACATATGAAGTATTTTTTCATTCTATGTTCACTTGCTATGTTTCCTTTTTCTCCTGGCATAGAAGCTTTGATCTTGGCGGGAGGTATAGTGAGCTTTGTCAGATCAAACTAGCGCCAGTAGAAAAACATACACCTATGAGATTGTTGTTTGTAAATGTGAAACTATGTTATCGCCCCAGGGATTATCTTTGACACCACACGTGATGTTGCTGTCTATATGTGGCATCAGTCTCTGTGATGAAGCTTTGGTCTTGGCGGGAGGTGTAATGAGTGATTGTCAGACCAAACCTTACAGCCCAGAATTATGTCACATATAACAGCAAGTACACCACAGACCTCGTGGTACCACCGCATTCCAGGTTGACACACCTCAGGTCGACCCTAGGGACTTGACCTTGCCCGCTAATGACGTGAGCCGGTGACCTACAACCGCACCTAGCCAAGACACCTGGCCAGGACCACACCTGCACACAATTCTCCAGATCAAACCAGTTTAGTGTTAATTGTTAGAGGTCAGAAGCCGGCTGGGCCGACCCCATATAAAGGCCCTACAGTCCCATCCACGCATCTTTTCTGGTCATACTGATCCTCATTCTGGTTGCTGTCATCTCTCTCCCGTTCGGGTCGTCACTCGGTTCACTAAGCAGAGTCACGCACGTCTCCTCCCCAGGTCGGGAGGGAGACCTCCCGACCGGACCACGGCGTCGCCAGCTAAGCAGACTTTCCCATAGGAGGTAGCCCAGCCAGCACTCACTGGGCCTACGTCAGGGTACACGTGAGTCTTGTCAGAACGTCCTAGGGTGAGTTACCTACTGTGGGAAGTGTATTCATTCAGGTGCGTCCGAGAGTCAGTGTCAAGTAACGTAAAGCATAATGTGTTAGTACCCCGATATAATAGTGATATTAATGTGTCCATGTCATTGAGTGAATTAATAAATAGTTGTATCAAGAGGTGTTTAACAAGTTGTCCCTTTAAGAAGTGATATATGTGTATTGACATACGAGATAAGATAAGCGTAGTGACGCTGTGCAAACAACATCCAGGCCACGCTACCAAGTTCATCCTACATTCTTTTCTTACTATGCCCTTTCACTCTCTATACATATGTATGTATGTATGTATGTATGTATGTATGTATGTATGTATGTATGTATGTATGTATGTATGTATATCTGGAGTGTGTAATCCTACTGAACGGCTTAAGTATACATTTAATAACACTCATACATAATAATACACCATCCAGCTGTTATAATAGGTGTTGTATATTATGTATTTCTATATACACATACACTAATATACGGTGTAATTTATACGTTATTTCCGTGGTGTAATAACTAGTAAACTTACACGACACAAGACTAGAAAATTACTTACATTTATCGTAAATTAGAAAAAATAAACTTAACTCGTAAATACAGGTACAAAATCAGGTCTAGTATACAGGTACAGTGATCTCTCGGCCGTGAGTTGAATACCTTTATAAGACAAGTAAATATTAGTTACAGTATCTTGTAATGTAAAGTGATACATTTCAGTAGTAAAAATACAGATTTATGTTTAGCATTTAGGGTTTTTTTTTGATGGTGTTAATGATTAATATAATTTACAGGTGGTAATATAAATAAAACTAACTTTTTCACCATTTCTGTTTGAACCACTTAATTTTTTGTTGTCCCGTAAGTGGTAAATTAAGAATCTCACTTGAATAATGAATTGTACCACTTTTTTTTTTCTTTTTTTACGAGAATTAGCCCACCCGGGCACAGGTCAAACGACCCACAACGGAGCCTGGGGGGCGAAAAAAAAAGAATGGAAAGAAATTGAAAATATAGAAAAAAGGTTATACTGTATTAATCTACACCACGAAGATTCCGGAAAACCAGCTTTTTAAAGTGAGACAGATTGTAAGAGCATGGAAACACAGAAGAAGGCAAAGCATTCCACAGTTTGGCTGTGTGAGGAAAGAAGGAGGTACTATAACGGGTTATTCTCGTGTGACCGATATCCACAGAGAAATGGTGGGCACCGCGGGCAAGACGTGTGTTACGAACTCACGGCCTTACCGGCGGTACACAGGATGCCAAATCCCCTGAACATTGCCCGTTAAAGTACCTGTAAAAGAGAGCGAGTGAAGCAACATTGCGGCGAAGAGAAAGGGGAGAGAGATTGTCGACTAAAGGAGCAGAGTTAATAAGACGAATGCCTTTGATTCCACCCTATCTAATAGTTGGACAGAAGAAGAGCCACCCCAGATATGAGAGCAGTACTCCAAGTTAGGACGAATGAATCCCTCATATACTTGGAGCAACTGCTCAGGAGTGAAGTAGCTCCGGCATCTGTACAGCATTCCCAACTTTCGGGAGGCAGCTTTCGTTATACTAAGGATGTGTGATTTCCAGGACATATTGGAGGAAATGGTGAGGCCTAACATATTTATTTCAGAATTTGGGGGGATGATAGCGTCCTGAAATGTAATTGGTGGGAGATCGTTTACTTTACAAACTGTAATTGGTAAATATTGAGTTTTGTTACTATTGAACTTAACCAAGTTTGTATCTCCCCATTCAGAGATGCTGCACAGATCCGCATTGATAGAAGTAATGATATCAGTTCTAGAAACAGATCTAGTTTGAGAGTTAGGAGGAAGGGGAAAATGTGAGGAAGAGTGAAGAGTAGAATCATCGGCGTAAGAATGGGTAGAATTAGTTGTAGTGTGAAGTAAATCATTGATAAAAAGAAGAAAGAGAGTTGGTGAAAGAACAGAACCCTGTGGGACGCCACTATTGGTAGAGAAAGAGCGAGAAATCGATCCCTCGACAACAACTGCCATGGACCGATTCTCAAGGAAGCTAGAGATGAGAGAACAAAGTGGGGGAGAGAAACCAAAAGAGGGAAGTTTAGATAGCAAAGACTTGTGCCATACCCTGTCAAATGCTTTGGAGATGTCGAGGGCCACGACAAAAATTTCCCCATAATCCCTAAGAGAGGATGACCAAAGATGGGTGCAATAGGAGAGCAGATCACCAGTAGATCTTGCCTGGCGAAAGCCATACTGGTGATCCGACAAAAGAGAAAGGCTTTCAAGGTGACGGAGAAAATGGGAGTTCAAGATAGTTTCGAAAATCTTAGAGAGGGATGAAGTTAGGGCAATGGGGCGATAGTTAGAGGGATTAGAATGGTCACCCTTCTTCGGGATGGGCTGAACCAAGGCATGCTTACAAGAAGAAGGAAAAGTTTTGGTTTTGAGGCAAAGGCGAAAGAGGCGAGCAAGCACAGGGGCCAGGGCTTCAGCACACTCCCTCAGAACACGAGGGGGTATTCCGTCCGGTCCATGCGCCTTACTCACATCCAACCTGGATAACACACCGGCAACCCTGCGAGTGGAGATTATAGGAAAGTGCATAGGTTCAGTAGGAGGTGCAGGGGTAGGAGGGGTAGAGTGGGAATCGTCTAAGGTGGAATTAGAGGAGAATAAGGTGCCAAAGAGGTTGGCTTTCTCAGGGGGAGAGTTGGCTATAGAGTTATTGGGACGGAAGAGGGGAGGAAAAGAAGGCGTGCAGAAGTTGTTACAGATGTTTTTTAGCTAAGGACCAGAAGGATTTACTAGAAGAAGAATTAGTCAGGACAGCAGTCTTTCTTTTAATAAAATTCCGCTTGGCCCTACGAAGAATAGCCTTACAACGATTCCTAGAAGTAATGAAAGAGGTGTGGGTAATAGGAGAAGGAGATAGTTTCATAGCTCGATATGCCCTATCTCTCACCCTGCAAGCAAGAGAGCAGGAGCGATCAAACCATGGTTGTAATGTGAAAGTTTTGGTAGAAGATGGGATAAATGCACTCATACCGCCCTGTATAACCCCAGCAATGCTGTCAGCACATACTGAGGCATCCCGAGTGGAAAAGCAACATTCATCCCAAGGAAAGTCGGTGAAGAATTCTCGCAAGGATTGCCAGCTTGCCCTCCGATAGTGCCATAGTTGACGTTTAGAGGGGGGTGGGGGAGGTGGTCGTGCCCAGTTTGATTTAATAGAAATAAGGTTGTGATCAGAAGAACCTAAGGGGGCAAAAATTGAGTATGAATAGTGTGAGGGGTTAGAGGTAAAACGAAGATCAAGAATGTTAGCAAGTTGATCGTGTCGATCAGGAACGCGTGTAGGGTGTTTGATTATTTGTTCCAAATCATTAAGTAAGGAAAAAGAGAGTGCCTCAGCTCCACCTGGGTCATCCCTTGCAGAGCCAAGCCACTCTCTGTGATGTACATTGAAATCCCCTAGGTAGAGGATCTCGGTGTTGGGGTGTGTGGATAGCAACGACTCATGGCAAGAAGTGAGATAGTCAAAGAGTTCGAAATAGTTGGTAGAGTTGGGAGAACAGTATAGGAAACAAAGAAAAATAGTCACAGTAGGTAGAGATATTTTGAGCCAGATGACATCATAAAGGGGAGATTCAAGATCCGTGAGTCGGGCTATAGGTGTACGTGTATTGCAGTAGGCGCATACACCTCCCTTAGAACGGAAGTAGGTATAAAGGTTGTAGTTAGAGACTTGAAAAGGTTTGGGTGAAGCTGCTTTGGTCAGTTGAAGTTCGGAGAGTAGTAAGAGATCGGGGGAAGAGGTTAATAGATGGTGCTCCACAGAAGAAAAATTGGATCTCAGTCCGCGAATGTTGGAAAAATGAAGTGTGAAAAAAGCCGATCCTCCAGCAACCGTAGTGGCGTCAGTTGAGGCCCCAGTAGCTTGATGATGATCAGGTCGGCCCTGGGGTCCACAACCTTCCCGACCAGTGGGACCCATCCGTGAAGGCCCCGCTTCAGTATTAATATCAACTGACATAGGAGAATAAAATAGAATGAATAAAACAGATCAAGAATGAGTAAGGTTTTAGTTGTGGTGTTGTCAATAGTAAGAGAGACAGTTGAGACCCTGCAATTGTGTGTAAATGAGGCAGAAAGTCACATCAGCAACTTGGGACTTGGTCACAATTTTCGTGATGCCATATGGCAGCAGGGTCTACCATTAGACAACACATTATGCTTCCAATATCTTCCCAGGTGGTAGTACCTCCCTGTTTGGTAGCTGCCTACTACCTACTACCTACTTAAAACATAACTGTATTAAGTGGATTTCCTAATTAATTCCAAATATTCTTAACTGAACTATGTAATTTAACTGTACAATAATAATAAAAATAAACTGGTCTAATTATAAATACCCATAAAATAATTAACTCAAGTATTATAAGTGGATTAAAGACAGTCCAAACAAATTCCTTCTATTAATTACACTAACCTTTGATGACTTAAAAAAAATAATAATAATATATTTTCTTGCTATAATGAACAGGTCTTTCAAGGGTTGTCTAAGAAAGGCAGTCCGATACACGCTAATTAAGAGCTGGTTACCATAAATTAATTAAATGTCAATATCAATTAACTCTTCTTCAACATCTTAAGTTCTGGTATCGATGAGAATTAATATATATTCGTTTAGTAATATACAGTAAATTATATATTTTTTTTATATACGACTATTTTACGAGTCTTTAGCGATACATAATTAATCGCTGTATGATATATGAAAAATTTCCATGACTGTACCGCCGTTGTGAGCCGTTTTAGGGTGATTATAACAGTAGCCTTATAGATAGTTTACAGGACGATGATAACAGTAGCCTTAGAGATAGTTTACAGGACGATGATAACAGTAGCCTTAGAGATAGTTTACAGGACGATGATAACAGTAGCCTTAGAGATAGTTTACAGGACGATGATAACAGTAGCCTTAGAGATAGTTTACAGGACGATGATAACAGTAGCCTTAGAGATAGTTTACAGGACGATGATAACAGTAGCCTTAGAGATAGTTTACAGGACGATGATAACAGTAGCCTTAGAGATAGTTTACAATAGAAGGAGGAGGTTAATAATAAGACTGAGAGATGTAGGAGGAGGAGGAGGTGAGAGAGAAGGAGAATAACGAAAGAGGAAACACAGGACCGAAAAATAACGAAGAAAAATGATGAGAGGAAGACAAAGTAGAGAGAGAGAGAGAGAGAGAGAGAGAGAGAGAGAAGAATAACAACAAATAACGAAAGAAAAAATACGATAACGACAAAAATACAAAGAAAACCCAAGCGGCAGAGACTAAACACAAACACGGGAATAAACAAACCACAATAAGATAAACAAGGCATATAAACAAAAGATTAATAACTGATAACGAAAAAACTAGCAGGTGATAACGAGATAAGTGTCAATACAGAAGATAACTATAGATAACACAATATTTTCATTAACATTATGAATTATAGGATTTATTAATAAGGGATATAATTACACTATAACTTCCTATATATCAATTTATTAGTATTGTATACATGTTAACCTGAACTATATCACGGTAGAGTTTGTTTATGACAGTATGTGTTGGTGTTGAGTAGATCACCTGTAATTAGCGTCATTTAACAGGTGACACTGCAGCGAGTATACAGGTGAGACAGGCGGGGTAGTTCCAAGGAGTGAGAACCAGTGACAGGTGTAAGGGGAGTGACAGGTGTAGGGGGAGAGACAGGTGTAGCGGGAGTGACAGGTGTAGGGAGAGTGACAGGTGTAGGGGGAGTGACAGGTGTAAGGGGAGTGACAGGTGTAGGGGGAGTGACAGGTATAGGGGGAGTGACAGGTATAGGGGGAGTGACAGGTATAGGAGGTGTGAGAGGTGTAGGGGGTGTGACAGGTGTAGGGGGTGTGACAGGTGTAGGGGGAGTGACAGGTATAGGGGGTGTGACAGGTGTAGGGGGAGTGACAGGTGTAGGGGGTGTATTTCTAAGCAGTGTAGTTGAAACAGGTATAACACACATTGGTGGAGTACACATCAACACCTCCGCTAAACACCCTCCACATATACTCAACACACCCAGGGCCACGTAACACAGTGTTGGTAGGCTTAGGCGGCCATGTCGTGACACCGGCCGTCAGAATCTCCCAGCAAAAGGTAAACAAGATGGCGGCCCCCCCCATCCTACATGTCAACAACTCATCCTGAAATATCCCACCTGGACCCTCTACTAGTGGGGGTCGAACCCTGAATTCAGATTAGACTGCCAATACGGCCCGGGAGATCAGCGAGGTCAACCTAATGGAACTTTACACACACTACACTAATCACAAACTCATTCTATCTTAAGTTATTTTAAACCAATAGAGCTGGATTCAGTAACTCTCGTAAGACAAATTTCCAACTGGAAGCTTGAGGCAGCATTACAGTGCCTCACCTCAGCGATCGTAAGACAACAGGTGGCACTCTCACAGTAAGATGGCACCGTCGTTCTTACCATAAACAGACGATCGAGAGGAAATTTTTTCGGAGTACAAATCTTTGAGAACATTGGCAGTAAGTGGATGGCTGGCCGTTCAGGTGTAGCGGGCGGAGGGTGATTAGTGGCTACCGTGTGGACAGGTGAAGGTGAGTTACGATGCACCGTGTCTTAAGTAATAACTCGACCGGTTGAATTATATATCCACCAACTGATGAACAAAAAAAAAATTCCACCATAAAACACCAAAATCCTCAAACAATCGTCCATCAATTTTTTTCCCTCGTAACTTAGGAGGAAAAATAAATAAATAAAACACACATCCAAGTCATTAAAAAAAAGTCTCGGTGTAGTTTCGACGCCATTTTGACCGCCATCCTTCTGTAGTATGCTGTAGAGGACCAAATAGACGCATCCTAAATTCTTCACTTAAGAGGGGAGGATATTTCGGCGGGAGGGCCTTTGAAAATCAGAGTCTAGGGAATTAAAACGTGAAGGAACTGAAGCTGGTAGAATTTTCCCCAATTTATTACGCTGAAAAGGATTGTGGTGGGGGAAAAGAGAGGGGAGGGGAGAGGGGGAAGGGAGCGATTGTATCCTGTAAGGGAGAAAGGGAGGGGAGGATTGTGTCATGGGAACGGGAGGGGGATTATCATGGGAGGGAAAGAGGGAGAGATGTGTTCTGGAAGGGGGAGGGTTGTGTCACAGAAGGAGGGGAGGGGAGTGTCAAAAGGAGAGTGGGCATTAGAGGGCAAGATGTCTGAGAGGAAAGTAGTAGGTGAGGAGGCGTGGTGTTGTAGTAGGCAGGAGGAGGCGTGGTGTTGTAGTAGGCAGGAGGAGGCGTGGCGTGTTAGTAGGCAGAAGGAGGCGTGGCGTGGTAGTAGGCAGGAGGAGGCGTGGTGTTGTAGTGTGAGGCAGGAGGAGGAGTGGTGTTGAAGTTGGCAGGAGGCATGGGTGTGGTTGGCAGGAGGAGGCGTGGTGTTGTAGTAGGCAGGAGGAGGCGTGGCAGTAGGAGGCAGGAGGAGGCGTGTTGACTGTAGTAGGCAGAGGAGGAGGCGTGGTGTTGTTGTAGTAGACAGGAGGCGTGGTGTTGTGAAGCAGGCAGGAGGGCGTGGTGGCGCTAGTAAGCAGGAGGAGGCGTGGCGTGGTATTAAGGCAGGAAGAGGCGTGGCGTGGTAGTGTTAGGCAGGAGGAGGCGTGGCGTGGTAGTAGGCAGGAGGAGGCGTGGCGTGGTAGTAGGCAGGAGGAGGCGTGGTGTTGTAGTAGGCAGGAGGAGGCGTTGTGTTGCAGTAGACAGGAGGAGGCGTGGTAGTAGGCAGAAGGGGGCGTGGTGTTGTAGTAGTAGACAGAGGAGGAGGCGTGGCGTGGTAATAGGCAGAAGGGGGCGTGGTGTCGGGAGCGGGCAGAAGGGGGCGTGGTGGGCAGGGGGAGGGTGGCGTGGGACAGCGATGGCGGCGCGCCTTGCCTCGCCCTCACGATGGCTCCTCCCTCATTACCACCCCCGGGCTCTCCCTGCCTGTCCCTACCCTGGCCAGCCTCCTTACCTGATCCTACACTGGCCAGCCTCCCTACCTGATCCTACCCTGGCCAGTGGCCAGCCTCCCTACCTGTCCCTACCCTGGCCAGCCTCTGTGCCTGTCCCTACCCTGGAAAGTCTCTATGCCTGACTCTGGCCAGCCTCTGTACCTAACCCCACCTGACCCTGGCCAAACTCTGTACCTGACATGACCCAACCTAACCTAAACACAATTTAAACTAAACTGAACAAGACTAAACCACGCTTCTATCTATCTAAATTTTGTCAAGCTCAAATAATCCTTGTCACCACTGTCATACACCCACCAACCCACAGTCATACACCCACCAACCCACAGTCATACACCCACCAACCCACAGTCATACACCCACAACCCAGTCATACACCCAGTCAACCCACAGTCATACACCCACCAACCCACAGTCATACACCCACCAACCCACAGTCATACACCCACCAACCCACAGTCATACACCCACCAACCCACAGTCATACACCCACCAACCCACAGTCATTCACCCATCAACCCACAGTCATACACCCAGCCTCTGTATCTGACTTTACCTGACCTGACTTAACCAGATCCAATCAAGAAACCCATTATTTTTCACCTCTATTACACCTTGAAGCAGGTATCGAGGCCACCTGACCTGACCTCAATTACTCTGCAATATTCCCAAGGCATCTGACCACCTCTGCTAGCGTATTCGGTACACCTAACATGACATGACCTGACCTGACCTGACCTGGCCTGACCTCTAAGAACGAGAAAATAAACCCAAGATCTATTTAAATCTATCCCAGAAATTTAAACCTTCAATATATTTGTTTTTAGTTCATTTGTTATGTCTTTGTTTTGCTCTTGTGTTTACGGTTCTTGTTTATGAATTAAAGAAACAATAAGAGAATCCAGCCCGTCAAACTTCTACTGATAATCACAACTCGAATTATGCAACTGAAGAACAACAACAACAATAAGAAGAACAAGAAAAAAAAACAGCAGGATATAATTCCTATAGAACCTCATGACTAGTTTATTAATGCCTTAAGAAACACCAACAACAATCCTCAGCCAACACGGACCTACAAAACATCAACAAGGTGACGACAACAACAGCTCAAACGCTCCAGCTTAACACCTACAAATTTCCGGGAGTTTAGTGTCTTTACATGAAACATAAACACGGCGGCGAGTCCTACAGCTACACACTGTAACTGTCGGCGGAGCAAAGGACGAGACAGCGACGCTTACTCATTGGTGGAGTTTTAATAACAACAGCATGTGGTAACTAGGAGATGTGTGTGTGTTGTGAGGTACTGAAGGACCACAACATCTCACGTTTTGTGTTACACGTCAAAGACTGAACAATGTGAAGCAGCGGCCCTCCCCCCACACCACGCTGCCTGTCGTAACACCACCGTTAATAAAGGACAAAACGGTACAATATGGAGGTGAGGGGTGGCGTGTGGACAAGGCACGAGAGAGCGGCCTTGTTAATATGATGGTCACCAGACACGGCCAACACAAGGTGGCGGGTGTAGCTCTTCCTGCTGAATAAACACCAAGAGCGAGTTTGACGACGCTACACGAACACCGTCCTCAAGGGGGACATCTTGGACTCGAGTGTGAGAGATTCGTCTTCAACTAAACACGATTTCTTTTCAACATCTCCTAAAAAAATTCCTCTTCGACTCCAAGGCTGAAATTCAAGTCCCACTTGAAACGAATAAAATAAAATATATGTGAAGAGAAAATGTAAATAGTGTGTTTGACTGTGTGAGGCTGATGGAAGCAACACTAATTATGCTGTATAATGGGTTGTGTTCAGTAAGGTCAGAGTGATTAGTGGCGCGCGCCATCACAGTGCCACGCCACTTCCCGCCTACTATACACGCCCCTACACCCACCAAGCCTCCCTCTTGCCCAACTCAACACGCCCACTTAGCTACCCCTACACGCTCCTTACCCTCCCCCCACCATACACCACGCCCCTTGCTGTCCACCCCTTACGCGCCCCCACCCCTCCACACCACGCCCACCCACTCATCGTACACTAATAAGGTGATAAGATTACCTCATCATGACACTGGTGTGAATCAGCATCAGGAACTCACCTTCCCCTGCATCAAGGTGCCCACCCTCACCCACCCTACCTGGCAGCCACTCACCTGCGTATTATACCACCTGACACGGGAAATCACACACACACGGGATGACACGGTAGAACACAGTGCTTGTCAGGTAAATAGAAGCCAGCCTTAATGGGTTCTATCTCTAAACTAAGGACTGATATCCATTAGTGGCTGAGAAAGCTGTCAGGACCAACCCGTTAGGGACTCTGGGAGGCTCATTAAGACTGGAAACCATTAGGCTCAGGTATTCTTGGATTGAGGCCCACAGACCGAAACCATTGAAATGCACCTTATTTCAGAACAGAGCCCACAACACTGACCATTAGGACTCACTAGGGACTATTAGACAGTTTGATAAGCATTTTCACCTAAAAAATGATTATTCTACCCACATATCAAAGAAGCTCAAACACACCGACCCTGACTCACACGATCTCATCACACTGGCCATCTACTTAGGGTAGTCACACTATTCTTTTATTACCCCATGGCCCTACTATTCACCTGAGATTCCAGCCCAGAATCTGCTGTTTGACACCAAATCCCATATCCAGCCCATACGTGCAAGAACTGATCGCTATAAGAACAGCCCAGTCCCAACCATTGTAAAAATTATCAATAACTTGTAATAAACCAGTGTATTCACTCCCAGTAAATACTACTTCTTGCACTGTCACCATGTTGAAATGCCCTGTAGTTTGAGCTTTTCCCCATCTAGTTATTATATATCTTATTTATATCACTTATGTTATTTGTATATTATTTGTTATTCGAAACCCATTCCCCAATTATGTAACTGTATATTTTCAGCCTTCTGGCTGCCAAGCTCTTTCAATAAACCGTTAATTATTATTATTATTATTATTATTATTATTATTATTATTATTATTATTATTATTACACTTAATTCTACCAGTTGAATCACAGGTGATGGCCGCCAGCCACGGTAGCTGAACACCAACTCAAAACCAGGGTTCGACTCCCTAATGAGAAAAATGTCCAATAAACAACATTTCAGGTCGAGTTGTTTACATATAGAATGGGGGACGACCATCTTGTTTCCCTTTTTCACCGGGGGATTCTGCCGGCCGGTGTCACGACATGGCCGCCGGAGCCCATATAGCCCCTTTGTTACTACTGCTGCCGGATACACCTGTGTTGTAACCATAGGTGTATCCGGCACCTATACACACCCGCCTCGAAGTCAGGTGTAACCACCACCTGTACACACCTGTACATCACACACAACACCTTCCACACTCCCAACCAAACGTAAAGCAATTATTATATATCTATAGTGTAACTAACTACACATTACAATGCACTGAAATAATGAAACAAAAATATATTCAGAATCTAAGAGAAGTATAGGAGAATAATCCTTAAATACAAACTCTATAAAACTTAATCTTGGTTGAATTACAAGTCTCATAACTAAGTCTGGCTAAAACAGTGGTAGACATTGTTTAGACATAAGCCAGTTGACCGCTGAGGTGAACATTAAACTAGTATGATTAAAATAGCAACCAATGATTTGAAGATTAATTAATGTAAATGTGAAATACCTAAGAGAATAGCAAATAAATAAAATACACCAACGAGATAAATAAATAAGAATGAATGGAAAATTATTGAACAATAAAATGAAAATAAGAAAACGAATAAACAGTAAAATGAAAATAAGTAAGAATAAAAAAAGAATAACAATTACTACAATAAAACTAAATAAAACAAAATAAACAGAAAAGAATAAAGAAACACAATAAATAAATAACACAGCAACACAAACAACATCATTTACTGTGTTACTTCACATCAACGTGTCCAACATTTGTCTTGACTCCATTTTCGTGAATATAATTAAGTCAAACATCATAACACACATCTCGATAAAAAAACACACCAACGACAACAATAAATAAATAAACATTAAAAATAAATTCAATATATTTTCCCTAAGATTTTTTTTATTACAAAGTCACGGCAAAAAGTTTGTATACGAATCTTCCTCAACATAATGCGGGGAAGCAGTTCTTTCACCACAGTTATACTCGTAGGTTACACTGTAGAGATCCCCCGTGTTCAGAATACAGAGCCACTTATTGACGGTACAGTTACAGCCACTTATTGACGGTACAGTTACAGCCACTTATTGACGGTGCAGTTACAGCCACTTATTGACGGTACAGTTACAGTCCAAACTCCTTGTACACTTGAGGGCGGTTGACAACATGTGAACGCTGCTTGCATTATAAATTGTCAGAATAAAAGAAAAAAATACTCCGATACTAAGAAAAAACTGAGTAAATTAATGTTAAAATATCAATCTACCTTACCTACATCACCTCCTTAAGTAGATGGTATATTATCCAGCATGTCCAGGGAATATTGTCTAAGATAATACAGTATAATTGGTTATTTTACTTCAATTATGACCTTGTGTGATAATAGGACATAGTACCATAATAAACCTTTTCTCAAACTGTTAAATAACTCAACAAAAATAATAATAATCCGTTCTAAACAACGGATTATCAGACGTAGATGTCATAATTCAGCTCATCATAATTATCCATACACTCTCGTGTATAAATTCCACCGTCAAAATTTGTATTATCGGAAGAAGTTTTACTGTCTGAATGTCTGTCTAATTCTACAAAAACTCTCCTTTAGTATCCGTCTATTTCCTCTGTTACCTCATCACTTAAGAGTATTACAAAATATTACCACTTACTGTAACACCTGATGTGCATACTCATATTTATAATCCTGTGTATTTAGTAACTGAAAGAAATTACAGTTACAGGAATATTTAGTTACTCTTGCGGTATACAAAATCATACATCTATCTATCTATCTACTGTATTTATCTATTTATATCTATTTTATTAACTCACCTGTACCAATAATCATCAGTTTATTTATCTTAATCTTCTTCCCATTTTGATTTATTCCTCTTAACTATGTATGTATCTACACCCACAAACAAACCTACTATCCACGCCCTACACCCACAAACAAACCTACTATCCACGCCCTACACCCACAAACAAACCTACTATCCACGCCCTACACCCACAAACAAACCTACTATCCACGCCCCACACCCACAAACAAACCTACTATCCACGCCCCACGCCCACAAACAAACCTACTATCCACGCCCCACACCCACAAACAAACCTACTATCCACGCCCTACGCCCACAAACAAACCTACTATCCATGCCCTACACCCACAAACAAACCTACTATCCACGCCCTACACCCACAAACAAACCTACTATCCACGCCCTACACCCACAACAGCCCACTATCACCCTACACACAAACATACCTACTATCACTTACACCCCACAAACAAACCTACTGTCGCCCCTACCCCTGAAACAACCTACTATCCACCCCCACACACAAACAAACCTACTATCCACCCCACCCACAAGCAAAACCTGCTATCCACGCCCTACCTGAACAAACCTACTATCACTTCTGCCACAGAAACAAACCTGCTATCACGCCCTACGCCTAGAAACAAACCTACTATCCACCCCACCCACCAAACAAACCTACTATCCACGCCCCACCTAAACAAACCTACTATCCACGCCCCATCACAGGAAACAGGTAAAACATTTCTGTGATCGTCCATCAATAATTCCATACGCCAACCTTACCTGCATTTATCTCAATTACAGTATAAAATTTTAGTGTTAATTTCAGCATCGGAATCAATCAATCAATCAATCAATCAATCAATTAATCAATCAATCAATCAATCTCTCTCTCTCTCCCTCCCTCCCTAGATGGAAAATTTCATGACGTAAAATCCGATGAAAACTCTTCCCTGTTTATACGTGTTGCTTCGAGGTTTTGTTTTCACGTTAACCTCATGTTTCGTTTCGATAAATGACACATATCACAGGAGGTGAACTACAAACTGACCTTTGACCTGACACCGACGACCGACCGACGGAAGATGGGGCTTCGGGTTTAGTCGTATCCATTTGAGAGTTTTATGAATGTGAAGCCCCGAATTAGTCAACAAACCCTACAGCTCAATTTGGATTCGAACTTGTGCATCTTGTTCTTGAATCAGAACCTTATCTCACACATATATAGGGGTTAGGTTAGGTTGGGTTGGGTTAGGATGGGTTGGGTTAGGTTGGGTTAGGTTGGGTTAGGTTGGGTTGGGTTAGGTTAGATTGGGTTAGGTTAGGTGAGCCGTGTCCATCCCAACCAGACAATTATCCCCGTCCATCAGATCTTCCCTTTAACAAATCCTCAACATAAAAGACAAATTCACCTCCATGTGTTAAAATCTTACTACACTACATTACCGTCACCACTATACCAAACCTGTGTAATATTAACATACTAATACACTATTAAGACATCACCAAATCCATCAATAAACAGTACATCTTCCTTTACACTTGATTAGAAAGAAAAACAAGAAAATATGCCCAGAATCTCAAATTCATTCACTAACATTACGAAAAATTACAAGAGTTAAGAGTCAAAGCAAGATATGTACTGTACGCAATGTTGATGTTATTTTGTTCGCCATCATTGTGTCCTAAAGTTAATCTGTTTTGTGAAGTAAATCCTCGGACTTGGGAACAAATCATCATGTGTACCTTTGAGTATTAAGATCTTGATCCATTTCCTTGATGTCTACCGTTTGGAACAGGAAACACCACCACAATTGTTTTAACCAAGACGAAAACGGACGAAAAAAAAAAGCTTCTACAAATATCAAGTATTAATTTTCTCTCTTTACAGGATCTAATACTCTTGGAAATGTGTTTAAATTAATCTGATTTGTTTTCATTTATTGTCGATCCTTTATAAGAGGACTCGTGGATCCCCCGAGCCTAGCCGGCCATTTTGTTTACATTTTTCGGTCGCTCTAAAATACCATTAAAACAATATTGAGTATAAACGTTTGGCTCAACTGATGATCTCAAACATGTCCCAACATTTTTTGGCCTCAACTCCACATTCTGTAACTCATTTAGGTAGATGTCCCTCACTACACATACACTGGACTATGTGTAATGTTGCAGCTAATGTGTTATCAAGATATTGCACATTATAAGTGCATGTGTGGTCATTATTATATCAAACGGAGGAATTTTAAAGAGCTATTACACCACCTGTATCATTAGTTGTCGCCAGGTGAAGGAATATTTAGGTAGATAATATTTTATTTACTGTAATTAAAGTTTCAATGCCTAAGACGTTCCACTATAAGAGTCTTTCAACCTCAGGTAAGGTCTTAAGACTTTCTACTCTAGGTCTTACACCCTCGAGTAGCTGTATCGTCCACATAGGTAATTACTCCACAAGGAACTACAAGTTACACCTTGATGTAATACTTCATTTACTGCCAAACTTTATGGGGAAATATTTTTTCACAAAGAATTTCAAGTTACAATTTCACATAATAAGTCACATTACAAACGTTCCTTCGGCTTACAGTTAAACTTTGCAATGTCAAGATATTTTTTTCACTGCAGAGGAAAGTATCCGTCATCATCACCACACACACACACAAAGACAAAACTCCTGTATCCAGATTCTCAAAAGTTTATAAATTAAATTCTTCCCTAAAATTAAACGGACAATACATCTATTTATCATAGAGTATGTGAACAGTATCGACGCCATATTGGTTACCATCTTTGAGTCATATAATTAGTTAGCTACATAGTGTTAATTATTTAGTTAAATAGGAAAAAATAATCTACTAGCGTGTGTTGTGACCAAAATAAATCAACATTGTATTTACTTTCTCCTCCAGGGGGCACTAAGTCTAGAAAAATGACACAATTGACATCTACATAAAGTGACTGACCAAGGGGAGATATTGGCTACCTTTTGTGTTACTTTGAGGTCGTAAGAACACACAGAGCTGCTCTTAAGGATTTTTACCACAATACACCTCATCCAGTTTCTCATTCACTAAGGTCAAACAATAAATCTGGTTCACAAGATACACCGTAAATTTTATTAGAATACAATAATCAATTACTGTATTATTGTATTGAGGCGAATAGTCTTATGGTGTTAAGATGTGTTCTAAAGCCACGAAGGTAAACAAAAGGTATTCAATATCTGCCTTGGTTGACGATGATCTGTAGATGTTAGCAAGTCCTCCTCCTCCTGCTCTCGATTAAGGTAAGGAAGGCCTCACCTGACCAAAATTGTTAATTAAGATAGATTACCTGAAGATTAACCCTCCCAGCTTATTTCAACTAATGATTAACCTAACGCTACCTGGGAAGTTAAGTTAGGTTAGATTAAGTTAGGTTAGGTTAGGGTAGGGTAGGTCAGGTCAGGTCAGGTCAGGCAGTGCCAGTGTAGTTAATCTTGAGGTTAAATAAACAAGAGGCTAATCTTCACATGAGCCACTAAGACACTTTGACGGAGGCGGTTACGTACAACAGGAAAGCTCTGATAACATATAATGTACAGTATATACCGTTTAAGTTGCGTCAGCAGCTCTATACACCACTTATTGACTTACTCATTCACTGCCGTAGAAATATTTACTTCTCTAACAGTTTTCTATATGGTTCCCAGTCATTATAATACGACCTTGTAAAATCAAATGATCTAAATTAAACTAAACTTATCCAAATTAAACTTATTAGCTAACAAATCCTTCTAAAACACGATATATGCAAATCAAAAGTTCTAAATTCAACTTAACTTATCGTAATATAACTAAACCATTTTAATTAAACCTAACCTAAACACCTCAAGTGCCACACACAGAAGGAAAAAACACCTTTAATATTTTCGTGTAAGAGGCCCCTGTAACCCACTAACTCCAGGTAATGCATCTATATCAATCTACCTGCGTCGGAAGCTCTATACGTGACTATGATCGTTACCCACTGCTGAAGAACATTTGTACTTCTATAATTACCCCTGGAGAAACAATGCACCAATTTACGATTTATTTATTTCATTTTTCATTTATTTTTTATTCTTGGTCCATACTGTAAACACCGCCCGCTTGTGAGTCCCGTCAGCCATTTTGTTCTAACTTTCGGGGATTCTAAAATAAACTATAAATAAATAAATAAATAAATAAATAAAACAAGCATCTTTTGCTTTTCTAACCCATGAGCTGTGAGTCTTCATTATATACTTCAACATTACTGTAAACTAAGGCTAGAGAGGGTGTGTACAGTACTAGTGGAGCCAAGACGAGAAGGTATTTCAAATCCCTAAAGGGTTTTACAAGTGGAGAGTCTTACAAGTGGAGGGTCTTACAGGTGGAGAGTCTTACAAGTGGAGGGTCTTACAGGTGGAGGATTTTAATAAGGATAAATACAGCAAGTCTTACAGTTGAATCAGCCAAGTCAAGGAAAACTCTTAAGAGTCACGTAACTTCTACCTGGTGTTACCTGTAATCAAGCTAAGGTATATGTAAGAAGAATATAATCTCGTTACTATCCATTCCTCTTCCACTATCCTGCGAGGTGGTGTATTAATAGGCACAGATACTCATGATAAAGAAGGAATAAAGAGAAAGACGCAAGATACCTATAAAATGCGACAGAATATACCCACACATGCGTAATCCTAACCCATCCCAACCCAACCCTATCCTACCCTCAGCTTCACCACAGTACACAAAGTCATTCTTGGTATCAGAGTGACGCATAAACACCCTGTATCGCCTAAGACACATTTGAATCGGATGGTTCGTTGACGGTTTTATTTCTTCGGTATAAACCAGTGAAGCAATTAGTTCGTGGGAACAGTGAGTCAAAATACTTCACATCAGCTTCGTTTACGACCTCCAGCTGATATTTACTTCTATTGTCTATATCAATCACATTTTATAATGAAAACAAAAATATGGTTAGTTACTTAAAAATGAAAATAAATCATACTTAGATACTTAGGAGTGGGGAAAAAAGATACTTAAGATACTTAAAAATGAAAACACTCTTTGATACTTAAATTAGGACAAAATAAACGGACATAAAGATTTAACTATGAGCGGTGGATATTACGACATGTACCGGCTATCAATACAGAGGCGCTATTTAGCCGCGAAGTTCTCTCAGAAACCCAACAAGACAGTATGTGGTCACGTAAAAATTTCAGGTTAATTTTTAACACCATCCGTCATCTTAAACCTTGGCACCTGTAGATTAAGAAAATATATGGTGATACTTTTTCTGATGGGATAAAGGTCGTATTTGTCCAGAGAAGTAAGAGAGGAAAAAAATCACTTGAGAGGCATGACGCACAGAGTGTCTAAGGTGATAAAATATCTTATACGACCATTTGGGTTTTCAAATTAAGTTCATTACATAAAATATCAAACTCATAGAGATTACAAAAGAACAGAACACCATGAGCTCTCAACAGCTATTGTCAGCCGTCAATATGCTGATGTACAGAAGCTACACAATGTTATTGGCGACTGTAATCCCAGGAAAATGATGCTCTTTTAAACTTGGTAACTGGAGCTGTAATGCCAGAAAATGCCAAATATGACAATCTATGTGCATATGAAGTTGGAAGACAAAATTATGAAAATTTTGTCAAGGAACGTATTGTTGGTCCATTGAGCATCTGGGAAAAGCTGTCCAAGGTTAATCTACTGTCGTGGAAAGCAGCAAATAAGACTTCAACCATCAAATTGCTATCACAAGTTATAGAACTTAAGCAGGACATACAGTATATGCATCACAGAAGGGCAGCACTGTACATATCAAGTCACCAGACACTGATGTGTTTGGCATATTAAAGCAACCTCAACTTGGAGAAAATACAAGTATGATAACAGGAACTGGTGAGTGACGACACATTGGGCAGAGAGCCTTACAGGTTTCCATGCCTTCACAGGATCTGACTGCATTGGAAAATTTGTTGGCAAAGGAAAGAAAGCATGTTGGAGCACTTTG
>NW_024751956.1:0-8307 GCF_018991925.1 Homarus americanus
AGAGAGACGGGAGGGAGGAGAGGGACGGGAGGGAGGAGAGAGACGGGAGGGAGGAGAGGGACGGGAGGAAGGAGAGGGGAGGGACGGGAGGGAGGAGAGGGAAGGGAGGAAGAGGGGAGGGGAAGAGAGAGGGAGGGGAGGGGAGGGGAGGGAGATGAATAAAAAATAAACGGGTAGGGAGAGGTATAAAAGGGTGAATGAAGAAGGGGTGTGAGAGGAAAGGTGGAGAAGGGGTGAGTGAGTTTGGGATGGAAAGAAGAGAGATAGGGAGGAAAATAAGGGGAGAGAACGAGAGAGAAAGGAAGTGAGGGAAGGGAGTGAGAAAGTGACAGGAAGAACGGTGAGGGGAGAGAGAGAGAGAGAGAGAGATCATAGCAAAGAAAAATAGAGCACTATAGCTATGCCCTAAGACACTATAGCTATGCCATAAAACCCTGCAGTTATGCCCTAAATCACTATAATTATACCTTATAATACTACAGTTTCCACGGCCGCATCAGCATTATAGGGTCGGGTCACACAAACAGCGTCGTGTCGTATTTGTTGTGAACCAGATGATTTTTTCTAACTAACTGGGATTAAAGTTGATGCTTTTAGTTTAACTTTCCAAGATTAAAAAAAAAGGATTTACCATAATTCTCCATGTGTTTATAGAGATAAATACAGGTTTACATTAATATCTGTGTTGGTGTAGAGATAATAGTTTCCAGTGTGATTACTCCGATAAATACAAATTACAACGAGTCAGTGTAGTCCTCAAGGTAAATATTTTATTCTACTATAATAATGTATAATTAACGATATAAAAACCAGTTGTATAATATCTCTCTGTATATTTACGGGAAATATATAAGTTCTACAAACCTTATTTCTATGTATTTATTGAAACTAAAACCAAAATTAATGTCCAATTGAATTTATCAAAGAAAAAATCAAACATTGTATTACTTCTCTATCTTTTTTCATAATAAATATCTGGTTAACTGTTCCTATGTATTCATTTAGATAAAGATAATTTATATTTAACTTGTGTATTAATCGAGATAGAACAGCTTCACACTAACTCTATATATTTATAGAGAAACGAACTTATTACTGAGAATTTCGTACATAATGGCCTACATATCGTTACGCTTTTCTCAATATAGTAAAGATATATATTGCCAATATTATGACGCGTTATCCTGGTAATATTAATAATAGTACCAGTATTTAATAATGGCTTATAATTATTGATAATAAATGATACTGATACATAACAATAATAATAATAATAATAATAATAATAATAATAATAATGAAAAGGGTTCAGGACAATGAAGGGTAAGAGTTGAGGGCGAGGAGGGAGGGGTAAGGGCAAAGGGTAAGGGTTCTATTCTAAGGTTCTATTACTCAATGAGAAAAAAAGACTAACGCACAAGATAAATTCCCACCTCTAAACGTCAAGTAAAAAAATAAATAAATTGAAAAAAAAACCCTCAAAGTTCAAACGCCAATCAGAAGGTCCTCCCACTCTAACATATTTTGTTTTATACTTCACTTTTTTTCCTGTGTACCTGTGTCTCCCTTCCTATACCTTGAAACGTTCTCAGGAAAGATGATGTTCACCGCAGTAAACAAATGGTTCCCCTGAATGAGTTAGCTGGGAGGAGGCGAGACAACCTTTGGGCAGGTAAGAGAACGTTGTTGTGTGTGAATCAGGGAAGCCAGGCAGTGAACTGACTAGGAAGGCAAAAAAAAAAATGCCAAGACAGTGATATTTAGGATCTTTGGTTAAGATTAATATTAATTCCTTGTGAAATTTATTAGAAGTTAAATTAGCAATTCATATACATATAAGAAAAAATATAATAGTAGAATAGTATTTGATGTTGCGTAATACAGCTACTTTAGTGCACAAACTCTTTAATCCACAAAACAAACCTGTAACAAAAAAACACAACTCCCCAATATACAAATCCGACAGAAAATAATCGGAACTATCTATGGACAGGTAAAGCGACAGGTAGCTCAGACAAACAGGTGAGACGGCACACAGCTCAGACAGACAGATGAGACGGCACACAGCTCACACAGACAGGTGAGACGGCACACAGCTCACACAGACAGGTGAGACGGCACACAGCTCACACAGACAGGTGAGACGGCACACAGCTCAGACAGACAGGTGAGACGGCACACAGCTCAGACAGACATTAATGCTAATTTTGGACACACGTTCTATATATTCTGTGGTCACTTGCCTCGATGTGTCAGTCTTGTTTTCACTCAGGCATTCCATTGTCCTCCGTGTTCTTATTACTGCACTTCACCGTACTACCCAGCCAGTGTGTCTCAACTCAGAGGTGTGGGACTGTGGTAAAAATTTCTTAAACTTACTGAAGGAATTAATAGATTTCGGCATGATATAAAAATGAAGAAGAAGAAGAAGAAGAAGAAGAAGAATTATGCAAGTGTTTGTTTAATTTGAGAATCAGCAGTGGATAATTAAGAACAAGAATATTTGAATTGAAAGGGAATGCAAGAAAACAGAATGGAGCGAGGTGGATTAGTAGTGAAACGTGGGTGGCAAACACCGTAGACTTTTCCACATTTACCCACCACACTTGTTGATCCATTAAGATGATTTACTGTCTCAGTATCATTCTTACGTGTACCGCAACTTACCGTATATCTCCCTAAAAGTCAAATAAGTTTTATCATAACTTTCTTTATTTGCTTCATAATAAATAATACGTGAAGAAAAATTTATGCAAATATTGGAAATACATTAATCTTGCCTAATAACTCATTATGTAGCCCTCGAGTATTACATCAACTTTGATTAAAAATCGGATTATCCTCTTAATAGAGTTAAGACTTGAGTTAAGACTTGACGATGAAGGTGTTAATTTGTCGTACTCAAGAGGATTAAGGTATCATACTCACAGGTGGTAATTCACTGAACGTAAGCGGTTGTCATCTTACACAAGGGGTTAAAATCCACAAGTCCGTGAAATATTCACAAGTATTCTATGACGCATGATGTTATACTACTACTACTACTACTACTACTACTACTACTACTAATAATAATAATAATAATAATAATAATAATAATAATAATAATAATAAAAGTAAATGCATAAATGAAGTGGATGAGTCAACAGAGAAAATTTTTTTCAGAAAGACAAATATTACTTTTTCGTACCTCGTATAGGAAAAATATCTTAACATCTTGCTACGAGGAGTGAGGGGAAAAAACTCAGGCAGAAAAGACATATGAACCTAGTACCGACCAACACACTCGTCTATATAACTTAGCCTCAGTAAGCTTCTCTCTGGCGTCTCATCTCCTGACCTGACTTTTAATCCTACTACATTCTGACACTTAAACTTATAAATTCCTCCAAGGACCACAAATAAACTTAAAAGCCTGTAGCCTCAAGCGTCATTAGCGGGGGGGGGGGTGCGTCAAGTACACCCTACCAACATCGTATAAGACGCAGCAAGCTCATCTCTCTTGTTGACTCCCTGGCGAGTCGTCTTCACCAAGCGTCTTTAAAGTTATCTACCGACATATCTTGGAGAATCCTAAACTTCATACGATCTCTTATAGCGTGTTTCCTCCTCCCCCCCCCCTCCCCACCCACCCCACACACACCCCCCATCCCGTGTCCTCCTCCTCCTCCCCCCACACACACCCCATCCCCCACCTATGATATTAAGTGCGCAGTATACGAAAAGTTCTATTTGTGTGTCTTGTGAATAATTATAGTCTGGGTAAGCAATTTCTTGAGGTGGTTCAGGACGTGATATTTATGAATTCTGCTTTTTGTGTGAGTGTGTGTGTCATGAAACTCTGTCGCTGCTAGTCAGCAACAGAACTGCAACAAAATGACAAAAATAATGTTGTAGTGTTAAAATCATTCAATTCGTTGATGGTGTCACTGCCTATAACTTAAACTTAACAAATGAATGTATTGACGCCTTTGGTATTACGGTTTAACTTAATCAGTACGATGAGCTAATCCCTTGAGTACGATGACCCAATCCCTCGACTACGAAGACTCAATACCGTGAGTAAGATGATTTAAAACTCTTCTTTTATTTAACCTACTGAAGGAATTCTTGCTTTTGTTATATTCGCTATGTTCAATCGAATTTTTATATTTCAGCACGATATAAAAAAGAAGTATTAATATGTGAGTGTCTGTCAGTTTGAGAATCAGCGGCACATAGACAAGAATATTTGAATTGAAAGGAAGTACAAGAAACCAGAATTAAACGAGGAGGTTTAGTAGTGAAACGTGGGTAACGAATACCGTAGACTTTCTTAACTTTACCCACTACTGTCGATCCATTAAGATGGATATACTTCTCTCTACCATTCTCACGTGTCCCACAACTAGTATATCGTTAATAAAAAAAATAAAGTAAATAAGTTTCCAGTATCTCCACTACGAGTAACTAAGAACATAAAGGACATCAGAGCTCACCATGTAAATGACAGAAGTTCAAAGAAACTATTATCATTATATAATTCATTACATAAAAAAAATAAACAAATTGAGTTAATTACAAAAGCTCCACACCCCCGAGGCGAGTGCTTCATAATACAAGCCATGACGCGGGTCGGGGTTAATATACTGTATATTTATATATTTTAACCAAAGACTCGCCTTACTACTACTACACGTATGGATCACTATGTGTAAATATCCTTATAACATGTTTCAAATCTTTCCATCTAATACTACAGGAGGAGTTAATGGTGTAAAGTATACATTCGCTCACAGTATTATAGACTGACGGAGCGACTGAAGTAGAGGAACTACCTGTAGAAGGATAAAGTGGAGGAGGGTCGGATTGACTGATGTGAGGATGGTCTGGCTGAAAAACGTACTGATAGAGAGAGATAGAGAGAGAGCAAACACTTAACTAGAAGAAAAACAAAACCACATCAGAATCCCTTTTCTACTCCACCTCCTCCTCCCCTCCCCCCCTTCCTCTCCCTCCTCCACCTCCCTTTCCTCCCGGCACTATTTCCTCCAGTACTTCCACAGCTCTCCAGGGACAGTCACGCTATTTAAAAAAATCTGTTTTCTTTTTTTTTTTCGTCAGTCTGATACGGAAAAGATTATTTTCTACTTCCGCGACCAATCTCAATGGCACGACTTCCTCTTTTGTTAAATGGAAAAAAAAGATATGGATTTACCGTATAGTTCAAGAGTATCTGTCCAATTAATATTTCCATCCTATAAAGTTTTTTTCTAGATTACGTTTTGGTATTTGTTAAACGTAACCACAACTGTTTGATGACTTTTTCTAACAAATTACGTACATAAATATATGGTTATATTGTTGTTAGTCGTAAATAAAAACAATTTCCTTGATTTTTTTTGTGGAGGGGGGGGGAGGAGTGTGGGGGTTAATTTTAATCTTTACTGAAATTTCCACAAAAAATCTTCCTCACTTGGGCTGAATGACGAGAAACACTACATCACCTGGCCTGGATGACGAGAAACACTACCTGGCCTGGATGACGAAACCTACATCACCCTGCCTGGATGACGAAACACATCACCTGGCCTGGATGACTGACCCCATCACCCTAGCCTGGATGACCTTGAAACACTACATCCTGCCCTGTGGCCTGGACAGAAACCCCTACATCCACCCTAGCCTGGATGGGGCAGAAACACCATGTCACCTGGCCTGGATGACGAGAAACACTACATCACCTGGCCTGGATGACGAGAAACACTACATCACCTGGCCTGGATGACGAGAAACACTACATCACCTGGCCTGGATAACGAGAAACACTACATCACCTGGCCTGGATGACGAGAAACACTACATCACCTGGCCTGGATGACGAGAAACACTACATCACCTGGCCTGGATGACGAGAAACACTACATCACCTGGCCTGGATGACGAGAAACGCTACATCACCTGGCCTGGATGACGAGAAACACTACATCACCTAGCCTGGATGACGAGAAACACTACATCACCTGGCCTGGATGACGAGAAACACTACATCACCTGGCCTGGATGACGAGAAACACTACATCACCTGCCCTGGATGACGAGAAACACTACATCACCTGGCCTGGATGACGAGAAACACTACATCACCTGGCCTGGTTGACGAGAAACACTACATCACCTGGCCTGGATTACAGAAACACTACATGCTGAGCTGAATGAAAAAAGGCTGCTACATCACCTGGCCTGGATGACCAGCTACATCACCTGGCCTGGATGACGAAACCTGCTACATCACCTGGCCTGGATGACAGGCACCATCTACAGCTTGGATGACGAGAAACACTACACCATCACCTGGCCTGGATGACAAAAACACTACATCACACCTGGCCTGGATGACGAGAAACACTACATCACCTGGCCTGGATTACGGCTGCACTACATCACCTGGCCTGGATGACGAGAAACACTACATCACCTGGCCTGGATGACGAGAAACACTACATCACCTGCCCTGGATGACGAAAAACACTACATCACCTGGCCTGGATGACGAAAAACACTACATCACCTGGCCTGGATGACGAGAAACACTACATCACCTGGCCTGGATGACGAGAAACACTACATCACCTGGCCTGGATGACGAGAAACACTACATCACCTGGGCTGAATGACGAGAAACACTACATCACCTGGCCTGGATGACGAAAAACACTACATCACCTGGCCTGATGACGAGAAACACTACATCACCTGGCCTGGATGACGAGAAACACTACATCACCTGGGCTGAATGACGAGAAACACTACATCACCTGGCCTGGATGACGAGAAACACTACATCACTTGGCCTGGATGACGAGAAACACTACATCACTACATCATAGTTATTTATTTTAGTTGAGTAAATTTTCTCGGGATATGAAGGATAAAAATGGTGTGTGTGTGTGTGTGTGTGTGTGTGTGTGTGTGTGTGTGTGTGTGTGTGTGTGTTATAATCTTAAAGCGTTCACGTACAGTATATGTAAAAGCTTGTAAACCCGGACCATTACGCTCACCATCACCATTAAAACTCACCATCACCTCTTCTCACCATTACGTCACCATCATTCCTTTTAGCTATCTTTTTTATCATTACTTCTTCATTCATACTTCAGTGGTGCACCAGTAACCCTTCACCAGCATCGGTCCTCTAGTGAATAGTTCCTCCAGTCACCTCACCATCATTTCACCATAATATCACCATTCTCATCGTTACCTCACTGTGGCCTTCCCAAGAACTTCACCATCTCTTTTACTATCACCATCACCTCACCATTACTTCACCATAACACCAGGGTCCGTTGCTACCCACACGATGACGTCACCATCTGCAACGAGGACAATTTTTCAACTCCATGTCCGGTGCTTCTGGCTCGTGTGAGTAACCATAGTGTAGGTGTAGACAGCGGTGGTGAGAGAAAATAGTGTAGGCCTCTCCATTGTGGGTGAGAGACACTCATAATATTTAAAGTGTTTACCATGGAAGCTGTGACCCCCCCCCCCCCTAGTTCGCCAGGCCACCGCCAGGGGGACATTGATCAACATTCCAGAAGTTGTATTTATGTTACATGTAGTATTTTTGCAGTTTTTCTTCAATAATTTATTTATTTTCGCAGAGTTACCGTGGCGCTGTTGTTTATAACTGTTTGGTATTCTTTTGTATGTGTTTTGGTATAGGTTCTTGCAAAATTTCTTCATGATTCACGACACTCACACACACGACAGTCAAACACGCACACACAAGTGTATCTTGAGTTAGTAGCCAAGATTGGCTGTAAAAGGGCCACACACAGCTTCAATACAATTGTAACTCTGTTATTTGAGTATAAATTCATACAAATCCTGAGAAAAACTACGAAAATATATGAATTATTAAAGAAAAACAACAAAACCACCTTCACAAAAGCCGACAGTAGACCCCCGGCGGTGGCTTGACGGACTACGTCTAGCACCGCCGGGAGCAGTTCGAGGCTGGGCCCAGCCAGTTGCTTTTTTTTTTTTAATGGGAATTAGCCCACCCGGGCACAGATCAAACGACCCACAACGGGGCCTGGGGGGGGGAGGGGCGAAAAAGGAACAGAAATAAATTTAAAATATAGAAGAAAAAGGTTATACTGTGTTAATGTACACCAGGAGGAGGGTTTCTGTTTACTGGGGTTGGCGTCTCTTGGTGCCGCAGTAGGTGATTGGTGCTTTGGTAGAGTTAGTTTGTCTAACTGTCTCTGACCGTCTGTCTCTCAGTCTCTTTCTGTCTTTGTATCTCTGTTTGTCTGTCCGTCAGTC
>NW_024751957.1:0-37500 GCF_018991925.1 Homarus americanus
AGACAGCCAGGCATCACACACACATAAGACAGCCAGGCCTCACCCACACACATAAGACAGCCAGGCATCACCCACACACATAAGACAGCCAGGCCTCACCCACACACATAAGACAGCCAGGCCTCACCCACACACATAAGACAGCCAGGCCTCACCCACACACATAAGACAGCCAGGCCTCACCCACACACATAAGCAGAGCCCCACACATAAAACAGCCAGGCCTCACACACACATAAGACAGCCAGGCCTCACCCACACATAAGACAGCCAGGCCTCACCCACACACATAAGACAGCCAGGCCTCACCCACACACACAAGACAGCCAGGCCTCACACACAGACAGCCAAGCTCACCCACTAAGACAGCCAGGCCTCACCCACACATAAGACAGCCAGGCCTCACCCACACACATAAGACAGCCAGGCCTCACCCACACAAATAAGACAGCAGGCATCACCCACACACATAGACAGCCAGGCCTCACCCACACATAAGACAGCCAGGCCTCACCCACACACATAAGACAGCCAGGCCTCACCCACACACACGAGTGAGCCTCACCCACACACATAAGACAGCCAGGCCTCACCCACACACATAAGACAGCCAGGCCTCACCCACACACATAAGACAGCCAGGCCTCACCACACACATAAGACAGCCAGGCCTCACCCACACACATAAGACAGCCAGGCCTCACCCACACACATAAGACAGCCAGGCATCACACACATAGACAGCCAGGCATCAACACACACATAAGACAGCGCTCACCCACACACAAGACGCAGCCTCACCCACACTAAGACAGCAGGCCTCACCCACACACATAAGACAGCCAGGCCTCACCCACACACATAAGACAGCCAGGCCTCACCCACACATAAGACAGCCAGGCCTCACCCACACACATAAGACAGCCAGGCCTCACCCACACACATAAGACAGCCAGGCCTCACCCACACACATAAGGCCGGCATCACCACACACATAAGACAGCCAGGCCTCACCCACACACATAAGACAGCCAGGCCTCAGCCACACACATAAGACACCAGGCATCCACACACAGAACAGCCAGGCATCACCCACACACATAAGACAGCCAGGCATCACTCACACATAAGACAGCCAGGCCTCACCCACACACATAAGACAGCCAGGCATCACTCACACAGACAGCCAGGCCTCACCCACACACATAAGACAGCCAGGCATCACCCACACACATAAGACAGCCAGGCATCACCCACACACCATAAGACAGCCAGGCATCACCCCACACATAAGACAGCCAGGCCTCACCCACACACACATAAGACAGCCAGGCATCACTCCACACATAAGACAGCCAGGCCTCACCACACACATAAGACAGCCAGGCCTCACCCACACACATAAGACAGCCAGGCATCACCCACACACATAAGACAGCCAGGCATCACCCACACACATAAGACAGCCAGGCCTCACCCACACATAAGACAGCCAGGCTCACTCACACACACAAAGACAGCCAGGCCTCACCCACACATAAGACAGCCAGGCATCACCCACACCATAAGACAGCCAGGCCTCACCCACACACATAAGACAGCCAGGCCTCACCCACACACATAAGACAGCCAGGCATCACCCACACACATAAGACAGCCAGGCATCACCCACACACATAAGACAGCCAGGCATCACCCACACACATAAGACAGCCAGGCATCACCCACACACATAAGACAGCCAGGCATCACCCACACACATAGACAGCCAGGCCTCACCCACACATAAGACAGCAGGCCTCACCCACACATAGACAGCCAGGCCTCACCCACACACATAAGACAGCCAGGCCTCACCCCACACATAAGACAGCCAGGCCTCACCCACACACATAAGACAGCAGGCATCACCCACACACATAAGACAGCCAGGCATCACTCCACACACATAAGACAGCCAGGCCTCACCCACACACATAAGACAGCCAGGCATCACTCACACACATAAGACAGCCAGGCCTCACCCACACACATAAGACAGCCAGGCATCACCCACACACATAAGACAGCCAGGCATCACCCACACATAAGACAGCCAGGCATCACCCACACACATAAGACAGCCAGGCCTCACCCACACACACATAAGACAGCCAGGCCTCTCACACACTAAGACAGCCAGGCCTCACCCACACACACATAAGACAGCCAGGCATCACCCACAACACTTAGACAGCCAGGCATCAGCCACACACATAAGACAGCCAGCCTCACCCACACACATAAGACAGCCAGGCCTCACCCACACACATAAGACAGCCAGGCCTCAGCCACACACATAAGACAGCCAGCCTCACCCACACACATAAGACAGCCAGGCATCACCCACACACATAAGACAGCCAGGCATCACCCACACATAAGACAGCCAGGCCTGCCCACACATAAGACAGCCAGGCATCACCCACACACATAAGACAGCCAGGCATCACCCACACACACATAAGACAGCCAGGCATCAGCCACACACATAAGACAGCCAGGCATCACCCACACACATAAGACAGCCAGGCATCACCCCACACATAAGACAGCCAGGCATACTCACACATAAGACAGCCAGGCATCAGCCACACATAGACAGCAGGCATCACCCACACACATAAGACAGCCAGGCCTCACCCCCACACATAAGACAGCCAGGCATCACCCACACATAAGACAGCCAGGCCTCACCCACACACATAAGACAGCCAGGCATCACCCACACACATAAGACAGCCAGGCCTCACCCACACACATAGACAGCCAGGCATCAGCCACACACGAAGACAGCCAGGCATCACCCACACATAAGACAGCCAGGCATCACCCACACATAAGACAGGCCTCACCCACACACATAAGACAGCCAGGCCTCACCCACACATAAGACACAGGCCTCACCCATACATAAGACAGCCAGGCCTCACCCACACACATAAGACAGCCAGGCCTCACCCACACACATAAGACAGCCAGGCCTCACCCACACACATAAGACAGCCAGGCCTCACCCCACACACACATAAGACAGCCAGGCCTCACCCACATACATAAGACAGCCGGGCCTCACCCACACACATAAGACAGCCAGGCCTCACCCACACACACATAAGACAGCCAGGCCTCACCACACACATAAGACAGCCAGGGCTCACCCACACACATAAGACAGCCAGGCCTCACCCACACACATAAGACAGCCAGGCCTCACCCACACACATAAGACAGCCAGGCCTCACCCACACATAAGACAGCAGACCTCACCCACACATAAGACAGCCGGACCTCACCCACATAAGACAGCCAGACCTCCACCACACATAAGACAGCCGGGCCTCACAAAGAGCAGTTGTCCATTGTCCACTTTGAAGATGAAAATTGCGTCTGGTAAAAGAATCGCCGTAGTCACACTCCTTCCCGTCCTACTGTATAATATTACTCGGCGACTCATATATTAAAACTCTATCTCTCAGGGATTTTCTTAACGTATAATAATAGCATTTGACAAAAGAAAAAGTTTATTAAATATCTGTTGGAGTTATTAAAAGTTCTGAATGAAAAAGAATATATATCAGTGTTATTGTTGAATTTATATACATATTTTAAGTTACATAAAGGTATAATTAAATTTATATAAATATTATGATAGAGTTAGTTATATTTTTTAAAAGAATATGTTAACGTTATGTGAACATATATTAAAAATGGTTTATTTTTATGAACATGTTGTTATAATTATACTTAAATGTGGTTGAATTTACTTAAAATGGTTGTTAAAATTAGGCATATACTGTATATGTGGTTAAATTTATGGAAATAGAATGTGATGTTAAATTTATGGAAAACATGACAAAGTAACGCATATAACAAGTAATGAATAACACATAAGTAACGCTTAAACATTACACACAAAAATATCTTAGTATGAGTACAGTACATATAACTCGTAATTACAGGTGAAATAACAACTAATAATAACAGGTAATATTATAGCTATCGTTCGCAAAGTGATGATTGATTTTTATATAACTATATATATATATATATATATATATATACACTAGTATATAAATTTGATGTTTATCTAATATCGACGAGGAACGTGTCAAGAGAGATTCAGTGGATTAATTTGACTGAGAATACCTTTTGATGTTTGTATTTATATATGTATGTTTGTATATATGTATGTTTGTATATATGCATGCACAATTAAGAAGTACAACTGTTATTCTTGTTATTATTGTACAAGTCAATTCTATATACTGTAGGTAAGGAAGATATTGGTAATTAGGAGGAGCTTATCGTCAGTCTTTAGTCAGCTCAGCTCAGGTCAGGTCAGCCCTTTGAGTCACTAAGGAGGTGGGGGTGAGGCGGAGCGTGAGGGGTGAGGTGGGGGAGTGGTGGGGTGAGCAGGTGAGGGTGAGGTATGAGGGGTGAGGTGGGGGGAGGAGTGGGGTGATGGATGAGGTGGGGTGATGTGAGGAGTGAGGTGGGATGAGGTGGGGTGATGGATGAGTGGGGGTGATGAATAAGGTGGGGGTGGTGGGGATTGATAGATAGTGGGGTGGTGGACAGATGAGGTGATGGATGAGGTGGGTGATGAATGGGTGGGGGGTGAGGTGGGGGGTGATGGATAAGGTGGGGTGATGGACGAGGTGAGGAGTGATGGATGAGGTGGAGTGATGGATAAGGTGGGGTTGATGGATGAGGTGGGGGTGATGGATGAGTGGGGGTGATGAATAAGGTGGGGGTGAGGTGGGGTGATGGATAAGGTGGGGTGATGGACGGGGTGAGGTGATGGATGAGGTGGGGGGTGATGGATGAGTGGGGTGAGGTGGGAGGTGATGGATAAGGTGGGGGGGTGATGGATGAGGGGTGGGGTGATGGATGAGGTGAGGGGTGATGGATGAGGTGGGGGTGAAGGATGAATTGAGGGGTGATGGGTAAGATGGGGGTGAGGTGGGGGTGATGGATGAGTGGGGTTGGTGGATGGTGAGGGTGATGGATGAGTGGGGGTGAAGGATGAGTAGGGGTGATGAATAAGGTGGGGTGAGGTGGTGATGGATAAGGTGGGGGTGATGGACGAGGTGAGTGATGGATGAGGTGGAGTGATGGATGAGTGGATGAGGATGAGGTGATGAGGGGATGAGGAGACAAGGTAGGGGTGAGGGGGTGAGGTGGGGATGAGGGATAAGGTAGGGGTGAGGGGTGAGGTGGGGAGTGAGGGAGTGAGGTGAGGTGAGGGTAGTGAGGATGAGGACAAGGTAGGGGTGAGGGGGTGAGGGGTGAGTGGGGATGAGGAGGATAAGGTAGGGGTGAGGGGGTGAGGATTAGGGTGAGGGTGAGGTGGGGATGAGGACAAGGTAGGGGTGAGGGTACAGAAGGAAGGGATAAGGTGAAAGTGATGGGTGAGGTGGGGATGAGGGATAAGGTGGGGTGAGGGATGAAGTGGGGGTGAAGGATGAGGTGGGGATGAGGGATAGGGTAGGGGTGAGGTGAGGAGATGATTAAGAGTATCTGGACTGTTAGTAACAAGACTTAAACTTTACTTAACAAGTTTAAGTAGAATTAAGTGAGTTAGCCAGTGTGTGTGTGTGTGTGTGTGTGTGTGTGTGTGTGTGTGTGTGTTGTGAGGGGATTTACACAGCGACTTTACCTTACAACTTACAACTTTACACAACAACTTACACACACACAACTACACAACAACTTACAACTTTACACAACAACTTACAACTTTACACACAACTTTACACAACAACTTACAACTTTACACAACAACTTACAACTTTACACAACAAGGATTAACAAGAATAAATAGACGATACAGTAATATGGGTCGACCTGCCCTTAACATGATAGTGCTATTACCATGACGGTGGAAGGTGTAGGTGGAGGGGTAGGTTGTTGGTTGGTTAGTGGGTGGGTGAGGGGTGGGTGGGTGGGTGGAGTGGTGGGGTGGGTGGGTGAGTGGTGGTGAGGTGGGTGGGTGAGGAGGTGGGTGGGTAGGTGGGGTGGGTGGGTGAGTGGGGGGTGGGTGGTGGGTGGGTGGGTGGGGGTGGTGGGTGGGTGGGTGAGTGGGTGGGTGGGTGGGTGTGGGTGGGTGGTGGGTGGGTGGTGGTGGGTGGGTGAGGGTGGTGGGTGGGTGGGTGGTGAGTGGGTGAGTGGTGGTGGGTGAGGTGGGTGGGTGAGGAGGTGGGTGGGTGAGGTGGTGGGGTGGGTGAGGTGGTGGGTGGGTGGGTGGAGTGGTGGGTGGTGGTGGTGGGTGGGGTGGGTGGGTGGGTGGTGTGGTGGTGGGTGAGGTGGGTGGGTGGGTGGTGGGTGGGTGGTGGGTGGGGTGGGTGGGTGGGTGGGTGAGGGGTTGGGTGGGGTGGGAGGGTGGGTTTGTGGGTGTTTTATTCCAGGACGGAGGAGGGGGTGTGGGTGGGTGGGTGGGTGGGGGAAGTGGGAACAGAGAAAATGGGTGTTGTTTTACTGTACCTTCCTACACTAGTATTGTCCTGATGGCTATGATGGCCCAATGAATGGCCCTCTCCTATGTTTTATCTTGAGCTGTCCTAGTAAAGCCGGCTACCTGGTCAGCCTTATTATCCTTGAGCTGTCTAGTAAAGCCGGCTACCTGGTCAGCCTTGTTCAACCAGGCTGTCCTATTAAAGCCGACTACCTGGCCGGTTTGTCACCCTGAGCAGGCTTAACAGCAAGCTACTTAGTAAACCTAATCATCCCAGATCTAGCCGAGCCAGTCCGGCCTCCCTCATTAAATCAATCAGTTAGTTGGGACACCCACAAGACGCAGGAGGGTGAGCGACGTGAGGCAGGCAGGTGAGGCGTGAGAGGCAGGTGAGGCAGGCGGGTGAGACGTGAGGCAGGCGGGTGAGGCGTGAGCAGGCTGGGTGAGGCAGGCAGGTGAGGCAGGCGGGTGAGACGTGAGGCAGGCGGGTGAGCGTGAGGCAGGCGGGGTGAGGCAGGCGGGTGAGGTGTGAGCAGGCAGTGAAGGTGTGGAGGCGGGTGAGGTGAGAGGCAGGCGGGTGAGGTGTGAGGGCAGGTGGATGAGGCGTGAGGGGAGGTGAGGTAGGCGGGTGATACGAGAGACAGGCGGGTGAGGGGTGTGAGGCAGGCGGGTGGCAGGTGGGTGAGGCAGGCGGGTGAGGCGGGGCGGGTGAGGCGTGAGGCAGGCGGGTGAGGCAGGCGGGTGAGATGAGGCAGGCGGGTGAGGCGTGAGGCAGGGGGTGAGGCAGGCGGGTGAGGCAGGCGGGTGAGACGTGAGGCAGGCGGGTGAGGCGAGGCAGGCGGGTGAGGCAGGCGGGTGAGGTGTGAGGCAGGCGAGGTGAAGTGTGAGGTAGGCGGGTGAGGTGAGAGGCAGGCGGGTGAGGTGTGAGGCAGGTGGATGAGGTGAGGCAGGCGGGTGAGGCAGGCGGGTGACGAGACAGGCGGAGGCGTGAGGCAGGCGGTGGAGGCAGGCGGGTGGGGGTGTGAGGCAGGCGAGGAGGTGTGTGAGGTAGACGGGTGAGGTGGGAGAGGCAGGCAGAGGTGAGGTAGGTGGGTGGGGTATGAGGCAGGTGGGTGAGGTGAGGCAGGCGGGTGAGGTGTGAGGCAGGTGGGTGAGGGGAGGCAGGTGGGTGGGGGTGAGGAGAGGGGTGAGGTGAGAGGCGGGTGAGGGAGTAGGCAGTGAGGCAGGTGGGTGACGCGTGAGGCAGGTGGGTGAGGGGTGTGAGCCAGGGCGGGTGAGGTGAGGCAGGCGGGTGAGGGTGTGAGGCAGGTGGGTGGGTGAGGCAGGCGGGTGAGGCGTGAGCCAGGCGGGTGAGGTGTGCCAGGCGGGTGAGGCGTGAGCCAGGCGGGTGGGAGGCGTGAGGTAGGGTGAGGTGTGAGGTAGGCGGGGTGAGGTGAGGCAGGTGGGTGAGGTGTGAGGCAGGTGGGTTTTGTGTAAGGCAGCAGGTGAGGTGGAGAGGCAGGCGGATGAGGTGAGGCAGGTGGTTGACGCGTGAGGCAGGTGGGTGAGGCGTGAGGTAGGTGGGTGAGGCGTGAGGCAGGCGGGTGAGAGGCGAGGCGGGTGAGGTGTGAGGCAGGTGTGGTAGGGTGAGGGAGGCGGGTGAAGTGTGAGGCAGGCGGGTGAGGGGTGAGGCAGGTGTGTTAGGTGAGGCAGGCGGGTGAGGCGAGGTAGGCGGGTGAGGTGAGGCAGGCGGGTGAGGTGAGGCAGGCGGGTGGGAGGGCATGGGTGGGCGGGTGAGGCGTGAGGCAGGTGTGTTAGGCGTGAGGGAGGCGGGTGAGGTGAGGCGGGAGAGGCGTGAGGGGCGGGCGGGTGAGGCGTGAGCAGGCGGGTGAGGCATGAGGTAGGCGGGGAGGCGTGAGGCAGGTGTGTTAGGCGTGAGGGAGGCGGGTGAGGTGAGGCAGGCGGGAGGGGCGTGGAGGCAGGCGGGTGGGGGGTGAGGCAGGCGGGTGAGGCGTGAGGCAGGCGGGTGAGGTGCAGGTAGTCAGGAGGTGAGGGTGAGGTGGAGGTAGGCGGGTGAGGCGTGAGGCAGGCGGGTGAGGCATGAGGAAGGGGTGAGGCGTGAGGCAGGGTGTGTTAGGCGTGAGGGAGGCGGGTGAGGTGTGAGGCAGGCGGGTGGGAGGCGAGGCAGGCGGGTGAGGCGTGAGGCAGGCGGTGAGGCGTGAGCTAGGTGGGGAGGTGGAGCGCAGGGCGGGTGGGAGGCGTGAGGTAGGCGGGTGAGGGGTGTGAGGCAGGTGTGTTAGGCGTGAGGGAGGCGGGTGAGGCGAGGTGACGGGTGAGGCGTGAGGCAGGCGGGTGAGGTGAGGCAGGCGGGTGAGGCGTGAGGCAGGCCATTGTGAGGTCAGAAATAAGGGTTCGACCCTCCGTCCTCTTGTCACTTAGATCAAAGAGGTTGACCTTGAGGGAGGAAACAACTGAGGTTATTGCTTACTGACACCTTGAGGGTGGTGGCCTCCCTCCCCTACCCCACCCATCATTCATATTCTGTCACCTCCCCCACCCCCTCCCCACCCCACCCATCATTCATATTGTTCGTGTCACTTCCCTCCCCACCACCCCCCCCTCCCCACCCCACTCATCATTCATATTGTTCGTGCCACTTCCTCCCCCACCTCCCTCCCACCCCACCCATCATATATTGTTCGTGTCACTTCCTCCCCCACCTCCCTCCCCTCCCCACCCATCATTCATATTGTTCGTGTCACTCTCCCCCTCCCCCACTTCCCACCTACTCATTCATATTGTTCGTGTCACCCTCCCTCCCTCCCCTACTCCTCACCCATCATTCACAACGTTCATGTGAACTTCACCTCTCTACCACCACATATCCCCTTTTCTCCTCACCTTCCCCTACCCTTCCACTCCCCACTCCCTCCTCCTCCTAACACCCCCGTCCTTCTCTACCCTCCCTACTCCCCCCTCCTATACCCTCCCCACCCTCCCCATACCTCCCTACACCCTCCCTACACCCTCCCACCCTCCCTCCCTATACCTCCCTACTCCCTCTCCCTCCTACACCCCTCCCTACTCCCTCCCTCCTATACCCCCTACTCCCCCCATACCCCCCACCCTCCCTCCCACACCCTCCCTACCCCCCCCCACACCCCCCACCCCCCCCACCCTCCTCCCTCCCTCCACCCCCACCCCCTCCTCCTATACCCCCACCCCTCCTATACCCCCTACACCCTCCAACCCCCACCCCCCCCCTCCCTACTCCCCTCCATACTCCTCCCTCCCCCTCCTCATACCCTCCCTACTCCCTCCATCCTATACCTCCCTACACCCCTCCTCCTATACCCTCCCTACTCCCCTCCTCCCATACCCTCCCTACTCCCTCCCTCCTACACCCCCCATCATTCATAATATTCTTCATTCACCCCACCCAATACCACCGCCCCTCCACCCTTCAAGGTCGACCTTCACCAACACACACCACCCTCCACCCCTACCTCTCTCATTCTCCTTTCCTATCCCCTCCACCCTCCCTGCTTAAGAAAGATTGCCTTATAGTTAATAGCTAAAAATATCATCTAAGGTTGTGGGCTAGTGTGAGGGGGAGGGGGTGAGAGGGTAGGGAAGGGGAGAGAGGGGGAAATGAGAGGTAGGGGTGGGGATTGGGAGAATGAAGGGAGGAAAGAGAGTGTGAGAGGATGGGATGGGGAGAGAAAGTGAGAAGAAAAGAAAGGGGGAGTGGAGGGAGTGGGAGAGGGAGGGAGGAAAGGGTGAAATGGCGCTGACAGGGAAGAAGATGGAGAATAGAAAAGAAAAGTAGAGAGAGAGAGAGAGAGAGAGAGAGAGCAATGAAAAGTGGGAGAGAAGGTTGAAAGGTGAGGGGGTAGAGAGGATGGAAAGAGAAGGAAGGTGGAAGGGGAAAGGAAAGGGAAGGGAGGGTAAAGAGAGAAGAAAAAGGGAGAGTGGAAGAGGAAGAAGAGAGAGAGAGGAGGGGAAAGGAGAGGGGAATGAGAGAGAGAAAATAAAGGGAAGAGCGAAAGGAGAAAGTACACGTGACATAATGATCATTGTTATGGACACTTATCAACAGGTTATTACTGGTTATACGAGATCGTGTTAACGGGGCCGCCGTGTTGGTAGGGTCATGTTATTAAAGTCGTTAACGGGGTCGTGTTATTAAAGTCATGCTAGAGAGGTCGTTATTAAAGTTGAATTAGCAAGGTCGTCTTATTAAAGTCATGTTAGCGAGGTCCAGTAAACAAAACACCAACCCGACTTTACACCCACACCACCCTCACCACCCCTCTACAGTCACCCACACCACCCTCACCACCCTCTACAGTCACCCACACCACCCTCACCACCCTCACAGTCACCCACACCCACCCCTCACCACCCCTCCTCAGTCACCCACACCACCCCACCACCCTCGACAGTCACCCACACCACCCACACCACCCCTCTACAGCCCACACCACCCACCCACACCACCCTCTACAGTCACCCACACCACCCACCCACACCACTCTACAGTCACCCACACCACCCACCCACCCACCCTCTCACAGTCACCCACCACCACCCCTCACCACCCTCTACAGTCACCCACACCACCCTCACCACCCTCTACAGATCACCACACCACCCTCACCACCCCAGTCACCCACACCACCCACCCACACCACCCCTACAGTCACCCACACCACCCACCCACACCACCACAGTCACCCACACCACCACCCACACCACCCTCTACAGTCACCCACACCACCCACCCACCACCCTCGACAGTCACCCACACCACCCACACCACCCTCTACAGTCACCCACACCACCACCCACACCACCCCTACAGTCACCCACACCCATCCTCTCCACCCTCTACAGCCACCCACACCACCCTCCACCCCACAGCCACTCCACACCACCCCACCACCCTCTACAGCCACCCACACCACCCTCACCACCCTTCCACCCTCTACAGCCACCCACACCACCCTCTCCACCCCCAGCCACCCACACCACCCACACCACCCCTACAGTCACCCACACCACCTACACCACCCTCTCACCACCCTCACCACCCTCCACCCTCTACAGCCACCCACACCACCCTCACCCACCCTCTACAGTCACCCACACCACCCACCCACACCACCCCTACAGTCACCCACACCCACCCACCCCACCACCCTCTAGTCACCCACACCACCCACCCTCACCAACCTCTACAGCTCCACACCACCCACCCACACCACCCCTACATCACCCACACCACCCACCCCACCACCCCTACACACCCACACCCACCCCACCCCCAACCACCCACACCACCCCTCTCCACCCTCTACAGCCACCCACACCACCCTACCACCCACACCACCTACACCACCCCACCCACCCCTCTCCACCTCTACAGCCACCCACACCCCTCTACAGTCACCCACACCACCCACACCACCCCTCACCACCCTCTCCACCCTCTACAGCCACCCACACCACCCCCACCACCCTCTACAGCCACCACACCACCCTCCCACCCCTCCACCACCCCACCACCCCCTCCACCCTCTACAGCCACCCTCGACAGTATACCTATGCCTTAACCACCACCAAGGACTAGTGTTTGTGTACAGACCGTCTCTTCCCACTGTGTTCCCTCAAGTCGAGAACACATTGTAAATATTATTGCCTGCGATGACGTAATTGCTGACGTCATCCCTTCTCAAGTGACTAGACCACTGACGACATACATCTATTTACCAATAAGGAACCTGACTTTTTGACGCCATGCAAATACGCGTATGCAACAATCAGTCATGTTTTTGCACAGCATTAACAGTATACTAAATTTATATTATAGGTAAGACAGTATATTGAGAGTACTGGAGCATATTGAGAGTACTAGAGCATATTGAGAGTACTAGAGCATATTACAGTTGCAGGAGTATAGAATTATTATTATAGTGAGATTATAACCAAGTGTGTTTCTGGCCAACAGAGACGTTCGCGGAGTTCCTGGACGAACCTTCCCGGGCCTCTGACAACCGCCTCCCACCCCCCATCCTCTCTAATGACCTGGAAGAAATAGGTAAGTCTCTCTCTCTCTCTCTCTCTCTCTCTCTCTCTCTCTCTCTCTCTCTCTCTCTCTCTCTCTCTCTCTCTCTCTCTCTTTACTTCATTCATCGTTCACAAGATTTTAAGTTATCGTACTCAAGAGGTTAAGTCGTCGTTCTCAAGGGGTTAAGTCATCGTATTCAAGGGATTAAGTCATTGTATTCAAGACGCTGAGTCATCGTACTCAAAGTGCTAATTTACTACACTCAAGAGGATAACTGTTCATTCTCAAGGGTAGTCATCGTACTCGGAGTTGATTTATTGTACTCATGGGGTTAAGTTATCGTACTCAGAGGGTTAATTTACTGTACTTAGGGGTGAAATCATCGTACTCAATGGGTTTATTTGAGTACATTCATTGGTTAGTGACGGCAGCGCTCCAGTACCTAGGTAACACTCAGAGGAAGGAAGGAAGAACGTGGAAGAGAAGAAGAATAGGGGGAGGAGGGAGGAAAGGAGGAGGAGGAGGAGGAGGAGAAAGAAGAAGAGGAGGAGGAGGAGAAAGAAGAAGAGGAGGAGGAGACAGAAGAAGAGGAGGAGGAGGAGAAAGAAGAAGTGGAGGAGGAGGAACAGGAAGGAAAAAAAAAGGAAGAAGAGAAGGTGAGGAGGATAGGCGAGACATCATCACTGCCACCAAACGTTGCCAAGGATTTTTCACTTAGGTAGAAAGATCCGAGGCACTGGAAGCACCTAATATTGGGCTTATACCATACCAGGGATGAGGACCCCACCAGCTTCACTCACTACCTTACCTCCCCTAAGAGCTCTCACACTCCGCCGGAACCCTCAACTCACCCAGACTTGAGAGGAAGTCAACGATCAGAATCTCTCTCGTTCAAGTAAGAATCTTTTGTAAGTTGTTGACTGATGATAAAAGGAATGATTTTGTGCTATGTCTAATTTGAGTAGGAACAATTCACTGAGCGTTATATATACATACTTGTTTCGTTGTAAGTAGATTTTAAGTCACAACACATTTAAGAAATCTCGAAGACAACAAACCATCATTAAGGTTAGGTTAGGTTTGGTTTGGTTTGGTTTGGCTTGGCCACGAGACACCTTCACTGCTTACCTGAACTTTATTTATCTTAAAAGATGTTCAGGAGAGCCTTGTTCACACACACACACACACAAACACACCTGTGATCGTCTCGGGGTCGGGCAAAACTTTAATGATCACCTGAGGGCTGCCGTCACAACTTTCCTCCACTGCTGGTAAACTGTACACCTCACACAAGTATACTCCACTGTCTTTAGGTATACTGTACTATACTGCCTCTAGGTAGATCTTAAAACACACAAATGATAGTGACTCATCAAAAACACACTGCCACGCCCCCCATTGAAAAAGAAAACAGACAACGGACGGAAGAGTGTCTACCTTATGTATACGGGCGAGGAACAAGAGGGGGGAGGGGAGAGGGAAATGTAGAGGAGGAGGAGGCTGTCGACGACGCTGAGGTCACAATTCCCCCCCCACCCCCCTCCCCTTCCCTACGCACCGCCGGGGTCAAGAGGGATCTGAAGGGCTTTACACCAATTCTTAAAGATGGTCCCCCTAAAAGCTGAGGATCGACGGGGAAATCCCTTTAACCTGTGAAAGATATCCTTATTCCTTGTTAAGTCAGGCAGTGTGAGAGCCTCAGTCCTCCCAAGTGACGCCAGTGGAGGAAACGGAGATGACAGCTTGTTTTTGGACATTTAAACAAGTGTCTAAAAACTAATCAGCTCTCTCTTGAATCATGATCATAAACAATCAATTCCTCGTAAGACCTTTGACGAAAAAGTTATTAATGGGGTTTATACGTAAAGGCCAGGAAGGTTAATTAACAGGTGATTCTTTTTATCTTCTTTCTGCTGGTCCTCTCGTGGGTACAGTGACTGAGGTGATAAACAAGGTGATGGATGGCTGGTGGGTATGTTCAACTGGCTGTTCCACTCCCAGGCCAGACAACGGGTGACAGGAGGGAACAACTTACACTCCCAAGCCAGACAACGGGTAACAGGAGGGAACAACTTACACTCCCAGGCAGACAACGGGTAACAGGGGGGAACAACTTACACTCCCAGGCCAGACAACGGGTAACATGAGGGAACAAATTACACTCCCAGGCAGACAACGGGTGACAGGAGGAACAGCCACTCCCAGGCCAGACAACAGGGTAACATGGGAACAACACACTCAAAGGCAGACAACGGGTGACAGGAGGGAACAACACGCTCCCAGGCCAGACAACGGGTAACATGGGGAACAACTTACTCCCAGGCCAGACAGCAGGTAACATGGGGAACAAGTCCTCCCCAGGTCAGACAACAGGTAACATGAGAGAGACAAATTACACTCCCAGGCAGACAACGGGTGACCGGGAGGTAACAACACCACACTCCCAGGCCAGACAACAGGTGACAGGAGGAACAACTTACACTCCCAGGCCAGACAACGGGTAGCTGGGAGGAACAACACACTCCCAGGCAGACAACGGGTAACAAGAGACAACTCCCAGGCCAGACAACGGGTGACAGGAGGGAACAACTTACCTCCCAGGCCAAACAACGGGTAACAGGAGGGAACAACTTACACTCCCAGGCCAGACAACGGGTAACATGAGGGAACAACTTACACTCACAGGCCACACAACAGGTAACAGGAGGAACAACTTACACTCCCAGGCCAGACAACGGGTAACAGGAGGGAACAACTTACACTCACAGGCCACACAACAGGTAACAGGAGGGAACAACTTACACTCCCAGGCCAGACAACGGGTAACAGGAGGGAACAACTTACTCCCCACCTGTAACGTGAAGGCTACAAACACTTCAACAATACATTCACTCATAAACAAAACATACAACTACGGTCCTCATGTTAACATACACATCCTCTTAACACAGCAGGTGGCCAGGCACAGTAGTAAGGGCTGTACCTCACACTAACCTTAGCATGGCCCTCCAGCACCACCAGCCCAGCCACCCTCTCTCGTCTACCGGTCGGCCCGGCTCTCCCGGCTCTCCACCACACTCCCAGTTTTATATCCCACCTAAATGATTCACTCTGGTTTCATACAGCTCTTCGAAGCTTTATCCCCCGTCTATATGATTTACTTCTCTTCGAAGCTTCGAGGGGTAGCTAGGTGTTGTCCCGTTCTCTGAAGTGGCGAACGATGAGGCGACCATTCGTGTAACAGTGGCAGTGGCAGTATTATTATTATTATTGGTGGTGTTGGTGGTGAGGGTGGAAGTGATGGCGGCGGTAATAGTGGTGGTGGTGGTAGTGGTGGTGGTGGTGGTGGTGGGGGGCACAATAACTAGCCTGATCAAGATTCAATGTGGCTCCTTCCCCCTGAGGTGATTTATTCCCATTGTGGAGAGAGAGAGAGAAATTGTCTACCACCCACACTCGTCGTCTTCATCAACAACTGGTTGATGCTGGTGTGTGTGTGTGTGTGTGTGTGTATGTGTGTGTTTAATAATAATAATAATAATAATAATAATAATAATAATAATAATAATAATAATAATAATAATAATAATAATAATAATAATAAAAGGTTTATTGAAATAACATGGCAGCCAGAGGGCTGAAAATATATTCAACAGAGATAATGAAAGTTACATAATTGGGGAATGGGTCACGTGATTGACAAATAATAAGTAACATAAGTGATACAAATATGATACATAATAATAGAGGGGGTAAGAAATTTCAACATAGTAACAGTGCAAAGGTAAGGCTGGCAGAGAGTGAACACACTGGTTAACTGCGATTGGATGCTGTTGTGGTGTAGAACAGAAATTCGCGGACGAGGGATCTCGGGTGGGAGCAGGAGACGGTGTCGAGGATGATGTAAGAGCTTCTCCCCAAACTTGCAGATGAAGTCATAGTGATGATCAGAGAGAGCCAAGAGGGTCAATGTGTTGAGTGCTTCTTGTTTTCGCTGTGTGACATTTAAGGAGGAAGACCAGGCAGGGGAAGCATAGGTGAGCTTGGGAAGTATGAATGTTGAGTAAGCTCTGAGGTGCGGGAACTCCAAGGGACTTGAGGACTCCACAACCTGGAGTGTTTTGGAGCCCAGTGTAATGGAAGGAGGTGGGACATGGTCGAAGGAGAGGTTAAGACGTTGATGTGCATAACCGTGGTCTTACTTTGGTTGATGGTGACATATTCGTAGTTACTGGTGGCTCAATTTTGAAGACTATTCAATATATTCTGGAGTGTAGTCGGGAACCGAGTTGTTCACACTGATCCCTATGGTGGAGTCGTCGACATAGTTCAACGAGCGGGAGTTTCTCGCAAGGCATCTTTGACAAGAATGAGGAAGCAAAACTGTCCCATCTTGGTGCCTTGGGAGACTCCACAAGTGAGTGACTGAAAGGTGGAGACAGCCCTTCGGAAGTGTATGTCTTGGCGTCGGTCACCATGTAAGTCTGTAAGCCATGGTATAAGACTTCTTCGAAGCCCGAGGGTCGATAGCTTTGTTGATAATTAAATTGTGGTCGACTTGGTCGAATGTCTTGGTGAAGTGAATGAAGGCGACATCCAAAGACATCTTCCGTGTTACCAGATGGTGGTATATGTAGTTGAGAAAGCTGACAAGACAGTGAATGGTGGAGGAAGTTTTCATATTGCCAAATTGCCGAGGATCTACGGCGCCTGCAATATCAGCATAGTCCCAGTCAAACACGAAACTTTCGCAGATTAAGCTGGGTATATGGGTGATGGCAATGGGTCGTAACTCATTTAATTATTGTGGGCTGGTTGACTTGGGCAATGGTAACACATATGAGGTCTTCCATTCAGCTGGGAGAACTTATAGTTTCATTGGTAGGTCAAGGGGGTTAGTGGACACTTTATCTTCAGTTTGTCCAGACATCTTGTTACTTCATTTCTTCCACTAGGTCAGTGGGAAAGGGGGCTGGTAGGTAAGCGGTGAGACTGGTTGTGTCAAGTCTGGGGAGCGTCTGGCATATAGTTGCGAAATGGTTGTTTGATTGCTCAGCTGCGTCACCATTAGTGAGATGGCTAAGGAAGGGGAGGGGGTGTGTCTTATTGTTTAGTCCACAGAGTTCTTCAAGCTTACCATACCACTGACGGATGTTGGTCTGCTTCAGGTGTTGCAGCTTGGTTGGGTAGAATGACTTCTTTGCAGCTCCTATTTCACGGATGATTTGGTTGCAAAGGGACCTGCAGCGGTTGTGGTCATTGAGATAAAAGGCGCTGTTTCTTTGTTGCATAAGTCATTCGATCCGAGTGTTATCCTGGTCAAATCATCTGGGTGTGATCTGACGGACTTCTTGGGGAAGAAGTGATGGTGAGCTTCTGTGGTGGTGGTGGTGTAATTTGTACATTTAATGTGTACGTCATCCACACTTAGTACTTCACTCCAGGGATGGTGAACTATCCACTGCCCGGAGAGAAGCATTGCAGAATCAGAAACCGGTCTATTGGTCTTGATGTAAGGGCTCTGCACGTGGCTCGGTGACATATGACCGAAGCTGTTGCGTCCCCAGGGATGTAATTACCATTATCACTCAAGCTCTGCACGTGAGTGGTAGTGGGAGCTGGAGACCAGAGCACTGATAGGTGTGTGCTACACCCGATAGGAGACATTGGCTGAGTTGGTTGGTACTGGTCTACTAAGTCGGTTAAAATAAAGTTAAGGGTGTTTTGACTGTGCATAGGGAAGTTCACAGCTTGTGATAGAAGCAGCTGGTCCTGGATATCAGTGGTGTCAATTTCGTTATAATCCCCACATACTACTAGCTTGGCACATGGGTACCTAACTCTGAGGTGGTCTGAGGTGGTAATGAGTTGATTGATAAGAGTGTCTCTGGTGGGTGAGCGAGGCGGGTGGTAGAAGCAGTGTGGCGAGGGTGAGCACGTGGCCCAACACGTACTCACAAGGCCTCTACATCAACTGGGACGACAACATCGGAGCGCGATGGCGTAGTTTGCCCTGGCAGGAGAGGGCAACGCCCCCACCACGGCCATTTGTACGAAGGTGGTGAAAGAGTTGATATGCCTCAATGTGGCAAGTTTCCGGAACAATTTGCTATGCCTCACATATGGCAACGACATTAGCAGTAACTGACCTGACTGTGGTGGCGAACTCGTCAAATTTGTTGACGAGGGAGGTGACGTTGGAGAATAGTAAGGAAGGGAGACTGTACCATATTCGGGGAACTTCAGTGTATTGGTACAGTCTGTCAGGGGTAAGTTTCTTTGGTTTTCTACTGGAGGTGATGCTCCTGATGGGGTTTTGTTTATGACGTCCTTGTCTTCGACTTTGAACATGAAATGTGTTCAGTGATTTTAGCAGCACAATAACACTGCCGTCAAGATAACCGGTCCCTCGCTTTAAACTGTACAAGGTGCGCCTGGAGTACTTCAGTGGTGAACATCTGTTGATATTTGTTGTAGTTGCACAGAAGTGGAGGTCCGTGGTGGCCTCTGTCTCGATATCACTTTGAGGGTCACCGACAAAGTTCCCAGGGGTTAGTATAATACTGCTCACTGGTGACTGTTAGTGAATCACGTTTACTCTTTCCTTGGGATGCCCTGTACAACACTATTGGATGACAGTTTGATAATCGATCTTTCCACTGATCACCTGAATATTTTGCTGATATATCCCGGTATAATGAGGTTGACAAGGAGATATGTATGTATGTATGTATGTATGTATGTATGTATGTATGTATGTATGTATGTTTTCTTTCCGTCTCTATTCACCTCTAACGCCCTCCCGTCATGAAAAACGGACCTTGGCCACAATATACCCCCGGGTCCTACACATACAGTAGGTAAAGAGAACAAACACACAGACAACACACGAATAATTCACAGTACACAGCAACAATACTTCCCACATGTCGTAAAGTATTAACAAACTCTTCAATCAACCACAATTCACTAAACCAATTACAATTAACTGTAAATCAATTTATTGTAAAAATCACTGTCATTTACTCATTACAATTTACAATATAATTACAGTAGCTGCTGAAATATCTATCATAATAACCTGTACTATACATCACACTGTCACTTGGAAGAATACTCATCAGTGGATCAAGTAAGGGAGGTAGGAATTATCTGACGGACGAAAGGACGAAAATAACGGACGGACGGAAATAATGGACAGGCAAGAAGAGGGACGGACGGACGGACGGACGGTAATAATGGACAGGCAAGAAGAGGGACGGACGGACGGACGGAAATAATGGACAGGCAAGAAGAGGGACGGACGGACGGACGGAAATAATGGACAGGCAAGAAGAGGGACGGACGGACGGACGGAAATAATGGACAGGCAAGAAGAGGGACGGACGGACGGAAATAATGGACAGGCAAGAAGAGGGACGGACGGACGGTACAAATAATCACAATATAATATCGGTGGTAGACAATGAGATGCATAGGATGATAACAGTATCTTATTAACTAGCCGAGGGCGATTATACCTGCCTGGGGAGGAGAGGGAGGGAGTGAGTGTGATGGAGGAATGTATAATAAACTGACCTCCACCCACCCTCCTCCAACAACACCAGTCCCTCCTCTCACTTTCTCATCACCTCCTCCTCCTCCTTACCCCTCCAACCACCACCACCTCCTCCTCCTCCTCCTCCTCCCGCCCTCCTCCAACACCACCACCCTCCTCCCCTCACCCAACACCACCTCCTCCTCCACCCTCCTCCAACACCACCTCCTCCTCCTCCTACTCCCCACTCCTCCAACATCACCACCTCCTCCTCTCACACCTCCTCCAACACCACCTCCTCCTCCTCCCACCCTCCTCCAACATCACCTCCTCATCCTCCCACCCTCCTCCAACACCACCTCCTCCTCCTCTCCCTCCTTCAACACCACCACCCTCCTCCCCTCCTCCTCCTCCCACCCTCCTCCTCCTCTCACCCTCCTCCAACACCGCCCACCTCCCTCCTCCCACCTCCTCCTCCTCCTCCTCCCCCCCTCCAACATCACCTACTCTTCCTCCCACCTCCTCCAACCTCCTCCCTCCTCCCCTCCCCTCCCTCCCCACCACCACCTCCTCTCACCCTCCTCACCACCTCCTCCTCCTCCTCACCCTCCTCCAACACTACCACCTCCTCCTCCTCCCACCCCTCCCTCCAACACCACCCCTCCTCCCCACCCTCCTCCCACCCTCCTCCTCCTCTCACCCTCCTCCACACCACCTCCTCCTCCTCCCACCCTCCTCCTCTCACCTCCTCCCTTCCCTCCCCTCCTCCCACCCCTCCTCCTCACCTTCCTCCAACCACCTCCTCCTCCTCACCCTCCCCAACACCACCACCTTCTCCTCCTCCCACCTCCTCCAACACCACCACTCCTCCAACCCTCCTCCTCTCACCCTCCTCCAACACCACCACCTCCTCTTCCTCCCACCTCCTCCAACACCACCTCCTCCTCCTCTCACCCTCCTCTCACCTCCTCCAACACCACCACCCCTCCTCCCACCCTCCTCCAACACCACCACCTCCTCCTCCTCTCCCCTCCTCCAACACCACCACCCCCTCCTCCCACCTCCTCCAACACCACACCTCCCTCCTCCTCCCACCCTCCTCCAACAACACCACCTCCTCCTCCTCCTCTCACCCTCCTCCAACACCACCACCCCTCCCCACCCTCCTCCAACACCACCACCTCCCTCCTCCCTCCAACACCACCACCCCCTTCTCACCCTCCTCCAACACCACCTCCTCCTCCTCCCACCCTCCTCCAACACCACCATCCCTCCTCTCACCCTCCTCCAACACCACCACCTCCTCCTCCTCTCACCCTCCTCCAATACCACCACTTCCTCAACACCACCACCCTCCCACCTCCTCACCCTCCTCCTCCCCCCTCCTCCACACCACCTCTCCTCCTCCTCCCACCCTCTTCCACACCACCACCTCCTCCTCCTCTCCCACCCCTCCCACACCTCCTCCTCTCACCCCTCCTCCCCCACCTCCTCCTCCCACCCTCCTCCAACCCTCCTCCTCCTCCTCCCTCCTCCAACACCACCACCCCCTCCTCCCACCTTCCCCAACACCACCACCTCCCTCCTCTCACCCTCCTCCAACACCACCACCCCTCCTCCCCTTCCTCCAACACCACCACCTCCTCCCACCCCTCTTCCAACACCACCACCTCCTCCTCCTCCTCCCACCCACCTCCTCCACTCCTCCACCCTGGTTATATTGTACTTGTTGCCTCTCTCTCTCCTCTTAATACTTGGAGGTAATGATCAAACGAGCTTCCTTCCTCCGCCTCCTGCCCTCTACCTTGTAATCCAGGTGACCACACGCCTCCCACGCCCACACGCCCACCCCTATACCTGGGTCTCATACACCAATACAATTTGTGGTGGTCCAGCTAACACCAAACCTTGTTGTGGCCATCCGCGCCACTACCTCCCCTGTCACCGCCCCCTCCCTTAGCCCTGCTCCCTCACCACCCACCATCCCCTGTCGCCAACCCCACCCCCTCCCTTAGGCCTTCTCCCTCACCGCCTATCCTCCCTTGTCGCCCCCTCCTGCCTTAGCCCTTCTCCCTCACCGCCTACCCTCCCCTGTCGGCGCCCCTCCCCCCTCCCTTACACCTACACTCCTCCCTTCCTTAATACTATGTCCTCCCCTCCTCCCTCCCTAACACCTACCTCTCCCTCTTTGTGTTCGTGTGTGTGTGTCAACCATCTCCAGTAACCAAAATATATTCCAAGGTGGCCTCACAGCTCAAGACCACATTATCCTACCCACCAAAAGTTCTCACCCAAAAACCTACTTTAAACCTTATTTTTTCCCCCCTAAGGTGTGGTCAACCCTCAACCCTGGTCCTAGTCTGTCACACATCCTTCTTGTTTTTAACCCATATATCCTTCTTCCCTTTCTTCTTTTTCTTTCCCTCCTTCCCTTCCTCTCTTCCTCCCCGTACTTCCCTTCCTCTTCCCCATATTTAGAATCCTCCTGAGCCTCGGAGTTATGTCTAAAGGATACTGAAGGATGATGTAGTGTGTAGGATATTTGGAGAGAGGCTGTGTTGATGGATGCTGTGTTGATGGATGCTGTGTTGATGGATGCTGTGTTGATGGAGACTGTGTTGATGGATGCTGTGTTGATGGAGACTGTGTTGATGGATGCTGTGTTGATGGAGACTGTGTTGATGGATGCTGTGTTGATGGATGCTGTGTTGATGGAGGCTGTGTTGATGGATGCTGTGTTGATGGAGACTGTGTTGATGGATGCTGTGTTGATGGATGCTGTGTTGATGGATGCTGTGTTGGTGGATGCTGTGTTGATGGAGACTGTGTTGATGGATGCCAAAGTGTGGTGAAGGAGGAGGAAGAGGAGGAGAGGAAGGGAGGAATGGGAAAGGAAGAATAGTAAGGTGGAAGAAGAGATGGAGGAAGAGGAGGAGATGGAGGAGGAGGAGGAGGAGGAGAAGATGAAGAAGGGGAGAAAGAGGAGTAGCAGGAAGGAGCTGTCTCTCTTACCTACATCACGGGTTCTTTGTCTCCCGTCTTCATAAATTTACCTATAAGCCCCGGGGAGTATTACAATGAAGTCATCATCTTTTAAGAGTAATTAATGTCCGGTAGGAAGATTAGATATGAAAATTCAGCTTAGACAATGATTACCCGCCTATCAAGTCAACAACAATTCCGCGTCAAAAGCCATGAGTTTCCCAGGAGGGTTGACCAATGGCAGTGTGAGTGTCTTAAGCCTGATCCAATAACAAGAGCCTATGAGACGTGACATCATGTGAGTGTGGTGACGTCCTTTATAGTCCAATCAGTCTAGGTTAGGCTGTGAGTCAGTGGATATAGCCAGCTTTATTGAAGGGTGGATTAACAATAAGTAGTAGGTGTACTTAAGGTTTTATCCGCTTCACCAAATGTATTATGATTCATGTGACACCTTTTAATTAGCTAGGAGCGTAGGTTACTTTGAAGTGTAATTATTCATCCTTAATAACGCTAATAAATGAAGAGTTTTCCACACCCTCTCCTCTTTGTATTGACTAGAATATTCCTCATAAGTACCTCTGTGTTATACCGTGAGCCATGAGCTAGCATATTTCATCCTAGTGTCTATGTGATTGCAGGATATACTGTACATATATTTCTACAGATATTACCGTCCATTCTCCCTCCATACTCTGTGTGTGTGTGAGAGTAACCTGACCATAACAGGTATACACACACATCTCCGGCCCACACCACACACACCTCCGGCCCACACCACACACACCTCCGGCCCACATTACACACCTCAGCCCCACACCACACACCACACACACCTCCGGCCCACACACACCTCCGCCCCACACCACACACACACCTCCGCCCCACATTACACACCTCCCCACACCACACACACCTCACACCCACACCTCCGGCCCACACACACACCTCCGACATTACACACCTCCACCCCACACCACACACACACCTCCGGCACCACCTCCACACACACACACCTCCGGCCCACACCTCCACACACCTCCGGCCCTCCCACACCACCACACCCCGACCACACACCTCCGGCCCACACCTCCGGCCCACACCGGCCCACCACATACACCCCCACACCGGCCCACCACCACTCCGGCCCACACCACACACCTCCGGCCCACCACACACCACCACACCTCCGCCACCACCACCACACACACCCCACACCACACCTCACCCACACCACCCACACTCCATTACCACCCACACACCCTCACACCCACACCACACACCACCTCCGGCCCACACACACCTCCGCCCACACCACACACCACATACCTCCGGCCCACACCACACCTCCGGCCCACACACACACTCCGGCCCACCTCCGGCCCACACTCCCCCACACCTCCGGCCCACACCACACACACACACCTCCGGCCCACACCACACCTCCGGCCCACCCACACCTCCGGCCCACACACCTCCACCACACCCACCACACACCTCCACACACCACCACCACCCCCACCACATACCTCCTCCCCACCACCACCACACACCTCCGGCCCACCACACACCTCCCACACCACACCTCCGGCCACACCACACACACCCTCCACCCACCACACACACCCACACCACACCACCCACACACACACACCTCCGGCCCCACACCTCCAGCCCACACCACACACCTCCGGCCCACACACCTCCGCCCACCACACACCTCCGGCACCACACACCACACACCTCCGGCCCACACCACACCTCCAGCCCACACACACACACCTCCGGCCCACATCACCTCTCCTCTCCACCCACACCACACACCTCCAGCCCACCACACACCTCCAGCCCACACCACACACCTCCACCTTCATTCTCTCATTCCTCACCCACTCACTCCCTCCCCCTCCTCCACCTCTCTCTCTCTCTGTCTCATTAGCATAAAGAACGAAGAAAGAAAGAGAATTAAGGATAAGAAATAAAATAAATGAATATAGCAAAGAAAGGGAGTAAAATAGAAAGTATATAGAAAATAACTTCACATATTACACAGACAGACAGACAGACAGACCGAGAGAGAGAGAGGGAGAAAGAGAGACTAAGTGGATCCACACAAGATGAATGCACGTCACCTTAACGTAGCTTTCAGCCTCTTTCCCCATATTATTCCATTTCCCTGCCATCTTCCTTAATTTCCCTAACATCTCCCCATATTTCCCTGGTACCAACACATATTTCCCTGCCATCTTTGTATATTCCCCTAACATAAGCCCACGTAATCCGCCGGGCCACAGGGGTAAGATGCCCAGTAATCACTCGGTGTAACTCGAGAAACTGACAAAAATAATCTTCTCATGTCACTAAGTCAATTAACACTGAATTTTCAAACGATATTATCAAGCGCTTTCCATTTCTGTCTCTTTCTACCATAAATACGAGGACTTTAGCTGTCTACCAGATATACAGTAAATTCTCTGTTTGTCGGGTGTAGTGCAACTTTCTCTCTCTCTGTCAGACGTACGACGACTTTTGGTCTCTGCTAAACCACGATTTTTGTAGCTTTTTTCCCCTTCTGTACAGCGCCAGCCCCCCCAAAAAAGTATTATTAGCCATGAAGTCTAACTCGAGGCTTTCAGAGCAATGTTACTCGACCTGTTTCTGAGCGGTTGGTAAATTCTACATCCGGGACCCTTGAGCATGAATGAGTATATACGTTTTTGAACGATATATACATTAATATAGCTTAATGAAAATGTAGATATATTGGAGTATCTTGTGTACCATAAAAGGACGACTCCCTATCCCCCTCTCTAGCTACTGCTGGTACGGTGAGGACTGCGGATCATATCAAAGCATTTCGTCAAGCGTTTCAACTTGTAGCGACGGAAAATCTAACGATACTTTTTGGGGGAACTGTATACTGTAACTCTCAGCCAGATGTACGACGTGTTTGTGTCCCTCTGCCAGATGTACGACGTGTTTGTGTCCCTCTGCCAGATGTACGACGCGTTTGTGTCCCTCTGCCAGATGTACGACGCGTTTGTGTCCCTCTGCCAGATGTACGACGTGTTTGTGTCCCTCTGCCAGATGTACGACGTGTTTGTGTCCCTCTGCCAGATATACGACGTGTTTGTGTCCCTCTGCCAGATGTACGACGACTTTCTTCGGCTATGGTGTTGTCCCGAGGCTGTTAACAGTGGCCATCTTGACGTCATTGTTGAACACAGCGAATTTGGGGGATATTTCGATATTAAACTGTCGTCTCCCCTCTCACGTTCCCTGCCTTATGTCCCCTTCCTTACGGTTCGCCCCTCACGTTCCGTCCCTCGCGTTCTCCCCCCTCCTTCCCTCCCTCCCCCACGTTCCCTCACTCACGTTCCCTCACTCACGTTCCCTTCTTCACGTTCCCTTCCTCACGTTCCCTTCCCTTACGTTCCCTCATTTACACTCCTCCCTACTATTGTGTTAGCCTCGGCCAAATGCCCGATGACCTGTGTGTGTGTGTGTTTACCAAATACACGATGACTTTTGTGTTCATAAGTTAAGTTAGATCAGGCTATATTAGGTTAGGTTAGCTTTCGGATTGCTATTCCAATATTATAAATTAATTTTATTGGAATTAGTTAATCTTACCGCCACACCACCCTGTTAAGTACTGTACTGCGGTGTCCCTCAGGTCTCATTTAGTTTAAAACTCGGGTTGAAACACGACGACCCTCTTCAAGGAAAGATGTTGTTTAATAATACGGGCGTAAGAATCTTCAAAGGATCGGCCAAATGTGTCACTATATTTATATGTATCCTGTACGGGTTGTTTGTGTTGCCTCCCGCCCAGATGTCCATGGCCGACACTGTCTATGACGTGTTATATCTTAGAAAGACTCGGTTACCTGAAATTTGAATACAAATGTTCTATGAAGTGCACACCAGCTGTTTTCTTGAAACACTGCCTCATGTACGATAATTTCTCTCATACACTGCTCAAGGTTCGATAATTTCTCTCATACACTGCTCTATGCACGATAATTTCTCTCATACACGGCCCCATACACGATAATTTCTCATACACTGCTCTATGCACGATAGTTTCTCTCATACACTGCTCTATGCACGATAATTTCTCTCATACACTGCTCTATGCACGATAATTTCTCTCATACACGGCCCCATACACGATAATTTCTCTCATACACTGCTCTATGCACGATAGTTTCTCTCATACACTGCTCTATGCACGATAATTTCTCTCATACACGGCCCCACATACGATAATTTCTCTCATACACTGCCCCACATACGATAATTTCTCGCATACACGGCCCCATGTACGATAATTTCTCTCATACACGGCCCCACATACGATAATTTCTCTCATACACGGCCCCATGTACGATAATTTCTCACTATTACCCTGCCCCACGTACGATCATTTTTCTATTGTAACTCGACTCTTGTACGATAACTGTGGTATTGTCACTCTTCCTCTTTGTTGCTTGTCGTTCTCATTAAAGACGGGTTTGGTAAATACGTGAGGCGTTTGATGCTCTACATAAAGAATAGTGACTTTTTCTCCCAACTACTCGGTGCTTTGTTTTGCTTTAGTCATTTCTGCTCTCCACTTTCAAGCCTCGACTTCATTATTAATAAATAAATAAAAAATAAATAAATAAAAAATAAATAAATAAAAAATAAATGAATAAATAAATAAATAACTGTGTATAAAGAGAACATATATATTATGTACTGAATATATTGCAGGATATTCACGTCCAGGACTCGAACCAAAGTCCTTTAAACAGCAACATACAGAATCTTCACCTCTCCACCACCAACCTTCACATAACACTAACAGAAGCCACAGTTATCACACAACAGTTTTTTCCGACTATAGAAAACTCCAGTACACTGAAACTGTAATGATGACGGCTCATACCACCACATTACACCGTAGTAGAATAGTGAAATACCTGGTGCGTGTGTTACCTGTGGCTTCCTGGAGCTAATTATTTATCAGTTTGGTGGTGGTGGTGGTAGCGGTGGTGGAGTGGTTCGGATCAGAGAGGTAATGTCTGTGATATTGGTTCGAATCTAGAGATGAGAATAACCTGTGAATATATAATATAATAATAATGGTTGCCCCTCGTGTAACGAGGATGGCTGCCCAAGGGACACCTAGCCGTGAATTTGTTTAAGGTGTAGAAGCTGTCGCCAACACAAAAACCACACCCTAAGTTAACGAACTGCATGAACCCAATGTCAAGAAATAGTCCGAGAAGACCGGACAACTCGCGAACTGCACTGGCTAACCATTACCCCGAGACACGATCCGCAAATCGATTAACATCCAGGTTCCCAATTACTGCTGGGTAGACAGAGGTAAATGGCGTTAAGAAACTTGTCCATAGTTTCACCTTGCCCGGGGATCGCATCCGGGTCCACTAGCTTGCAAGACGAGCATGCTGACCATTACACCACAGGTCGCCATTGTGTATATATAATGAACATAAACACATATATATATAAAGAGACAGACATATTATGACATACATACACAGACAGACGAGAAGAGAAAGGGGGGACAGACAGACAAAACGCAAGAGCAGCAGACTAACAATGGAGAGAGAGAGAGTGAGAGTGGGGGAGTGTGAGTCAGCCACCTCTCCTCTCTCACTCACTGTACTGTTGTCCACACACACACGCACTCTTAGCTCTGAGAACGTATCTAACGACCCAAAACACACACACACACACTCATTCACCCTAAATCACGGAGAGAAAACCTTAACGAGGCCAGGTGGTAGATCACTGTCCGTCCATGTGTTCGTCCGTCTCTCCGTCAATGTAGACATGTCAGTCCATCCGGGTATCTTTGAAACGCATTAATTTCACTTAATATATAGATAAAACTTAAAAATATTGATGCACCACCACAAGACCTAATAATAATAATAATAATAATAATAATAATAATAATAATAATAATAATAACACGCAAAAGATATAATAAGCAGGTAGCCTTCCTTACCTTAAAGGAACGCTGTCACATTACATGAATCAGTACAACACAACTCTCTCCCTCACTAATGACGCCCAACAGGTAAAACTTTCCCCCCGAAATTACCAAAAAATATAATATATATATATATATATATATATATATATATATATATATATATATATATATATATATATATATATATATATATATATATATATATATATATATATATTTGTTTTGTTTTTTACGATACACACAGTATACTCGTTTAATAGACTAGTTAAGAGGTATTAATTATTTTTTCTCTCTTTTTGTGTTGAACTTTTTTCTTTCGTGATGTAAACAAAGATGGCGTCAGGCTTCCCACACTCATTGTTTTATGTCTCGATTGTGATTCACTCCGCTAATGGGAGAGCTTTTACTTTCTTTCTTTCTTTCTTTCTTTCTTCTTCTTCTTCTTCTTCTTCTTCTTCTTCTTCTTCGTCTTCTTCTTCTGCTTCTTCTTCTTCTTCTTCTTCGTCTTCTTCTTCTTACTTTCGATGTTTATTATCGTGATTTTATATATTTATTTATTTTTTTTGAGGGAGGGAAAATATTATTGCTATATTCAAGTCACTACCACTACCACAATAAAACTGAACTAATTCCCACCACCACTACCACCACAACCACACACGACCCCAGACAATCACCACCACTACCACCACAACCCACACGACCCCCAGACAGTCACCACCACCACCACCACAACCACACGACCCCAGACAGTCACCACCACACCACAACCACACGACCCCCAGACAATCACCACCACTCACCACACAACCACACGACCCCCAGACAATCACCACCACTACCACCACACAAACACACGACCCCCAGACAGTCACCACCACTACCACCACAACCCACGACCCCAGACAATCACCACACTACCACCCAACCACGACCCCAGACAGTCACCACCACACCACAACCACACGACCCCCAGACACACCACTACCACCACAACCACACGACCCCAGACAGTCACCACCACTCCACACAACCACACGACCCCAGACAGTCACCACCACTACCACCACAACCACACGACCCCCAGACAGTCACCACTACCACCACAACCACACGACCCCAGACAGTCACCACCACTACCACCACAACCACGCCCCCAGACATCACCACACTACCACACACAACCACACGACCAGACACACCACTACCACCACAACCACGACCCCAGACAGTCACCACCACTACCACCACAACCACACGACCCCAGACAGTCACCACCACTACCACCACACGACCCCCAGACAGTCACACATACCACTACCACCACACGACCCCCAGACAGACACCACCACTACCACCACAACCACACGATCCCCAGACAATCACCACCACTACACCACCACCACACGACCCCCAGACAGTCACCACCACTACCACCACAACCACACGACCCCAGACACACACTCACACCACAACCACACGACCCCCAGACAGTCACCACCACCACCACAACCACATGACCCCAGACAATCACCACCATACCACCACCACCACACGACCCCAGACAGTCACCACCACACGACTCCAGACACTCACATCACCACCACTACCACCACCACAAGACCCCAGACAGTCACCACCACACGACCTCCAGACACTCTCACTATCACCACCACTACCACCACAACCACACGACCCCAGACAATCACCACCACTACCACCACAACCACACGACCCCCAGACAGTCACCACCACTACCACCACAACCACACGACCCCCAGACAATCACCACTACCACCACCACCACACGACCCCCAGACAGTCACCACCACACGACCTCCAGACACCACTATCACCACCACTACCACCACACGACCCCCAGACAGTCACCACCACACGACCTCCAGACACTACTATCACCACCACTCACACCACCACACGACCCCAAGACAGTCACCACAACACATCTCGGACAGTCACCACAACACGACTTCCAGACACTCACTATCACCATCACCACACGACCCGGACAGTCACCACCACCATCACACGACAGTCACACCACCACACGACCGCAGACAGCCACCACTACCATCACCACACGACCCCCGGACAGTCACCACCACCACCACACGACCCCAGACAGCCACCACTACCACCACCACACGACCCGCAGACAGTCACCACCACCACCACAAGACCCCAGAGAGACCACCACCACCACCACACGACCGCAGACAGCCACCACCACACGACCCACCAGACCGTTCACCACCACCACACGACCCCCAGACAGTCAACACCACCGACCCCAGACAGCCACCACTACCACCACCACACGACCCGCAGACAGCCACCACCACCACACGACCCCAGACCATCTCACCACCACCACACGACCCACCAGACTTCCCACCACCACCACACGACCCCCAGACCATCCTCACCACCACCACACGACCCGAACAGTCACTACCACCCACAATACAACTAGAAGTCGTCGTGACCAGGAGTCGTGAGGGACGACCTTTACCAGCGACACATCTCAAGACTTGTCCCTCAACAGGGTGAGAGATTACCTATCTGACCTCTCTGCTACTGTGAAGGGAGTGTGTACTGGTGTGTGGGGTGCTGTGTGTGTGTGGGTGTGTGTGTGTAGTGGTGTGGGTGTAGTGGTGTGGTTGTGTGGTGTAGGTGTAGGGTGTAGGTGTAGTGGTGTAGGTGTGTGGTGGTGTGTGTGGGTGTAGGTGTATGTGTGTAGGTGTAGTGGGTGTAGGTGTAGTGGTGTGGGTGTAGTGGTGTAGGTGTGGTGTGTGTGTGTGTAGGGTGTAGGTGTAGTGGTGTGTAGTGGTGTGTGTGTGGGTGAGTGGGTGTAGTGTAGGTGTGTGAGGTGGGTGTAGGTGTAGGTGTAGTGGTGTAGGTGTGGTGTAGTGTGGTGTAGGTGTGTAGGTAGTGGTGTAGGTTTAGTGGTGTAGGTGGTGTAGGTGTAGTGGTGTAGGTGTAGTGGTGTAGGTGAGTGGTGTGGGTGTAGTGTGTAGGATGTGTGTGTGTGTGGTGTAGGTAGTGGTGTGTGGGTGGTGTGTAGTGGTGTAGGTGTAGTGGTGGGTGTAGTGTGTAGGTGTAGTGGTGTAGGTGTGTGGTGTGGGTGGGGCAGGGTAGGGTGTAGGGGTAGGGTGGGTGGTGTGTGGTGAAGGTGTGGTGAGGTGTAGTGGTGAAGGTGTAGTGGTGTAGGTGGTGGTGAAGGTGTAGGTGTGTGTAGTGGTGTGTAGTGGTGAAGGTGTAGTGTAGGTGTGTGTGTAGGTGTGGGTGAAGGTGTGTGGTGTAGGTGGGGTGAAGGTGTAGTGGTGAAGGTAGTGGTGTAGGTGTCGTGGTGAAGGTGTAGTGGTGTAGGTGTAGTGGTGTAGGTGTAGTGGTGAAGGTGTAGGGTGTGTAGGTAGTGGTGTGTAGGTGTAGTGGTAAAGGTGTAGTGGTGTGGGTGTGTGGTGAAGGTGTAGTGGTGTAGGTGTAGTGGTGTAGGTGTAGTGGTGTAGGTGTAGTGGTAAGGTGTTGTGGTGTAGGTGTGGTGTAGTGGTGTGTGTAGTGGTGGAGGTGTGGTGTAGGTGTGTGTGTAGGTGTAGTGGTGAAGGTGTTGTGGTGTAGGTGTAGTGGTGTAGGTAGTGGTGTAGGTGTGTGGTGTAGGTGTGTGGTGTAGGTGTGTGTGTAGGGTGTAGTAGTGGTGAAGGTGTAGTGGTGTGTGTGTAGGGTGTAGGTGTAGGGTGAAGGTGTAGTGGTGAAGGTGTAGTGGTGTGTGTAGGTGTAGGTGTGTGGTGTGTTGTGGTGTAGGTGTAGTGGTGTAGGTGTAGTGGTGTGTAGGTAAAGGTGTTGTGTGTGTAGTGGTGTAGGTGTAGTGGTGTAGGTGTAGTGGTGTAGGTGTGTGTGAAGGTGTTGTGGTGTAGGTAGTGGTGTAGGTGTGTGGTGTAGGTGTAGTGGTGTAGGTGTAGTGGTGTAGGTGTAGTGGTGTAGGTGTAGTGGTGTAGGTGTAGTGGTGAAGGTGTAGTGGTGTAGGTGTAGTGGTGTAGGTGTAGTGGTGAAGGTGGTGTAGTGGTGTAGGTGTAGTGGTGTAGGTGTAGTGGTAAGGTGTTGTGGTGTGGTGTAGTGGTGTAGAGTAGTGGTGTAGGTGTAGGTGTAGGTGTAGTGGTGAAGGTGTAGTGTGTAGGTGTGTGTAGGTGTAGTGGTGAAGGTGTAGGTGTAGTGGTGTGGGTGTAGTGGTGTAGGTGTAGTGGTAAAGGTGTAGTGTGTGGGTGTGGTGGTGAAGGTAGTGGTGTAGGTGTAGTGGTGTAGGTGTAGGGTGTAGGTGTAGTGGTGAAGGTGTAGGTGTGGTGTAGGTGTAGTGGTGTGGGTGTAGTGGTAAGGTGTAGGGTAGGTGTAGTGGTGTAGTGGGTATGTGTAGGGTGTAGGTGTGGTGGTGTAGGTGTAGTGGTGTGGTGTAGTGGTGTGGGTGTGTGGTGTGTGGTGTAGGTGTAGTGGTGAAGGTGTAGTGGTGTGGGTAGTGCTGTAGGTGTAGTGATGAAGGTGTAGTGGTGTGGGTGTATGGTGTAGATGTAGTGGTGTAGGTGTAATGGTGTAGGTGTAGTGGTGAAGGTGTAGTGGTGTGGGTGTAGTGGTGTAGGTGTAGTGGTGTAGGTGTAGTGTGTGTGTAGTGGTGTAGGTGTAGTGGTGAAGGTGTGTGGTGAAGGTGTAGTGGTGTAGTGTAGTGGTGTAGGTGTAGTGGTGGTGTGGGTGTAGTGGTGTAGGTGTAGTGGTGTGGTGTAGTGGTGTAGGTGTAGTGGTGTAGGTGTAGTGTGGTGTGTGGGTGTAGTGGTGTGTGGGTGTGTGTGGGTGTAGTGGTGTAGGTGTAGTGGTGTGGGTGTGGTGTGGGTGTAGTGGTGTAGGTGTGGTGGTGTGGGTGTAGTGTGGTGTGGTGTGGTGGAGGTGTAGTGGTGTGGTGTGTAGTGTGTGGGGTGTACGGTGTGGGGTGTAGTGTGTGATGAAGTAGTGGCGTGGGTGTAGGGTTTGGGGTGTATGGTGTGGGGTGTAGCGTGTGGGGTGTAAGGTGTGGGGTGTATCGTGTGGGTGAGGTATAGTGTGTGGGTATAGAGGTGTGGGTGTACCAGGTGTAGTGTGTGGCTGGAGTGTGGGTGTAGGATCTAATGGGCGGGTGTGCTGACTGTGTGGCTGTGGTCAGGAGCCTCTCTCATCTTGGCTCATTATCCGATTACCGCCGCCTGGCCATTCCTCGTCAGCGTTCTCCAAGCCCCCCGCGTTCACAGTCATGACCCCAACACACACACACGCCCCAACAAACACACACGCTCTCCTTCACACGCTCCAACACACACACCCACGTTCTCCCTCAATACTTTGCTGTCACTCGGAATCGAGTATGACGGTCATGCAGCTATGATACAATGATATGAATTATTAAGTTTGTCACCTAGGTTGGTGTGTTTTGAGGTGACTAAAGAGGCCGATAAGGGACCCGCAGGGTCGTCCACATTCGTTGCACATGTGGAGGGCTGCATCTAGTGAGGGAGGGGCGGTGGCAGCGTCTTTCCGTCGTTGGCGCTTGTCTGCCTCGGTTTGCAGTCGGGCTAACTCGAAAGTATTGACACCTCGTGCGGTGCTCCTCCAAGCTTTACGATGTGGAGTAATCGACTTCCAAGTGAGGGGGTAGATTTGGCACTTTTTCAGGTTTGTCTTAAGACTATCCTTATACCTTTTCAATTGCCCGCCGGCGTTACGTTTACTAATCGTTAGGTGACTATAAAGTAGCTGTTTTGGCAGCCTACTGTCGTCCATGCGGGTAATATGGCCATTCCAGCGTATTTGTTCATGGATAATGGTAGCCTCGATACTCCAACAGTTAGTGTCAGCAAGAATACTGGCATTTGCTCTCTTGTCTTCCCAGAAAAGTCAGAGGATGGAAAGTAGACCACGTTGGTGAAAGTTTTCAAGTGCCTTGAGATGCTTCCTAGCAGGGTGGGGAGGACCACTGCTCGATATACGTGCAGCTTTGTAAATAATTTCAGCTCCCTACAGCAGAAGACACGGTTTCGGAGTCTTCCAAAGGCTTGAGATGCACATCTGATCCGATGCTGAATCTCTTCATCAATGTCTACGGTGATGGACAGGTGGGAGCCAAGATACCGAAAGTGGGTAACATTAGAGAGAGTAGTTCAGTTAAGTTGGATGGATGGTGGAGGTGTGTCTGAACCAGGGGCAGGTTGAAAGAGAATCTAAGTTTTACGTACATTCACCTCAACGCCGAAGTGTGCATACGCATCTGTGTAGGAGTTCAGGATCTCCTGTAGGTCGACTTCAGTGTGAGCAAGAGGGGTGAGGTCGTCTGCATACTGAACTTCAGTAATGGAAGCTGCCAACACCTTAGTTCTTGCCTGGAGTCGTCTTTTGTTGAAAAGACCCCCCTTCACCCGGTATTCGATGTCCATCCCGCCGGCTAAATTGGCACTGGCACGAGTAAGGAAGGCAGCCAAGAAAATGGAAAAGAGAGTTGGTGTCAGCACAAACCCTTGTTTAACCCCTGTTTGGATGGGGAAGAACTGAAACTGGGTGCCGTTGTGCAGGACACTGCCGTTCATACCATCGTGGAGTTGCCTTGCAATGACGATGAATTTTGGTGGGCAGCCAAAACGGCTAAGGGTCCACCAGAGGGCCTTGGTTAGGTCGATGAAAGCCATATACAGGTCACGACGCTGTTCTCTGCACTTTTCCTGTATCTGGCAGGCAGCAAAGATCATGTCAGTGTTGTCATGTGATGGTCTAAAACCACATTGAGATTCTGGGAGAAAGTTTTTCACCTAATGAAGAAATCTGTTTAGGAGGAATCAGGCAATAATCTTGCCAGCTACGGAGAGCAGCGAGATCGCATGGTAGTTGCCACGGTCTGACCGGTCTCCCTTATTCTTATAAATATTGACAATGGTGGCGTCTTTAAGAGCTTGGGGGATTTCCTCCTTACCCCATATATTCTCCAGGAGAGAGTGAAGACGGCTGGTATGCAGAGGTCCTCCTGCTTTATACACCTCGGCTGGGATTCCATCAGGTACTGGGGCTTTGTTATTTTGCATCTGTTTGATGACAGTAGTTACCTCATCCAGGGATGGAGGATAGCTAAGATGGGTCAGCTCTGGATGCTGAGGGATCTGCTGGGTAGTCGGGACATCCACATCGGTGTTTCGGTTGAGCAATGAATGGTAGTGCTCTTTCCGGCGCTGAAGGAGGCCTTCATCGTCTTTAATTATGAAGTTACAGTCAGATGAGCAGAGGAGTGCTACGTCACGAGTGATTGGCCCGTAAAATGCTTTAATGGAATTGAAAAATTCACGCATCTTGTGCCGATCTGCATTTTTTTGTATTTCACATACTTTATTTTTAAGCCAGTCATTCTTTAGATTGCGAAGTTCCCGCTGGGCAGCCGCTTTCTTCTTGCGGAAGGTATCAGCTTTGGTCCGAGACTGAGGGTTGTTTTGCCAGTCAATAAAAGCAACATGTTTATCATCGATGAATACTCTCATTGCCGGGTCATTTTCATCAAACCAGTCCTGGTGTGTTCTTTTGGTCTGGCCGAGGGTCTCTTTGCAGGTTTTTGTCATAATAGTATTAAGAGTATCCCATTCGGCACTGGGATTCGTGTTGTTTGCTGTTGGGTTGTTTATAAGCCCATGTTCGAGCTGCTCTCTCAAAGCATGTGCTACTGCTGGATCCTCCATATAGCTAAGTATTAAATCCTCTTCTGGAGGCCTGCTGCCTTCGCCGTTTTGGGGCGACGTGAAGTCGATGATCGGTGTCACAGTGGTCTGAGCCACGCATGGCATGAGTGATGAGGACATCTCGGCGATCTCTTTCTCTGACAATGATGTAGTCAATGAGATGCCAGTGTTTGGATCGTGGGTGTTGCCACGAACCCTTGAACTTGTAGGCCTGCCAAAACAAGGTATTGGTGATAGTGAGGTTGTGCGCAGCACACTTGCTAAGGAAGAGTAGGCCTTTGGGATTACACTTCCCTAGTCCATTTCTCCCTATGTTTCCCTGGCAAATATAAGCATTTCTGCCAACTCTAGCATTGAAGTCACCAAGGAGCACAACCTTGTCTTCTCTGGGGATAGAAGTTAGCACTCTGTCGAGGTAGCCGTTAAAGGCCTCCTTGATGTCATCCTCTGCATCCAGTGTTGGGGCATATGGACTGATGAAAAGGCATGACGTGAGTGATTCAGTGGGACTCGAAGCGGCATGAGGCGCTCGTTGATTCCTATAGGCATTTCAGTTAGCCTGTGTAGGATGCGTTGCCGGATGGCAAAGCCAACTCCATAAATGCGGTTTCTCACCGCAGCAGGCTTATCCTTCCAGAAGAAGGTAAAGCCAGACATTGTCAACACCATTTATAA